>NW_009711033.1:0-1346 GCF_000703405.1 Apaloderma vittatum | reverse complement strand
GGCCCCGTCAGACCACGGGGGTCACTTCCATCTCCAGTCCCACCAGATCCTGGTGGTCACCCCAACTCCTGCAGCCTCACCAGACCCTGGTGGTGACCCCCACCTCCAGTCCCACCACGTTGCGGTGACCCCAGCTCCTCCAGCCCCACCAGACCCTGCTGGTCACCTCCACCTCCAGCCCCATCCAACCCTGGCGATCACCCCAACTCCTGCAGCCCCTTGCAGCCCCATCCAACCCTAGTGGTCACCCCAACTCCTGCAGCCCCATCCAACCCTGGTGGTCACCCCAACTCCTCCAGCCCCACCAGACCCTGGTGGTCACCCCTATGTCCAGCCCTATGGAGGGAGGTCCTGGTGGTCACCTCAGCCTCCAGCCCCAGCAGATCCTGGTGGTCACCTCAGCTCCTCCAGCTCCATCACATCATAGTGGTCAACCTTACCAGCCCACGGTGGTCACCCCAGCTCCTACAGCCCCCTGAGGTCATAGCGGTCACCCTGACCTCCAGCCCCACCAGACCACAGTGGTCAGCCCGACCTACACTCCCACCAGGTCATGGTGGTCACCTCCAGACCTGTGAGACCATGATAGTCACCCCAGCTCCTACAGTCCCACCAGGTCATGGTGGTCAACCCTACCCACATCTCCAGAAGGTCGTGATGGTCAGCTCTAACTCCAGCCCTATGAGACCACGGTGGTCACAGACTCCTACCACAAGTGGCACCCCCAGGGGACACCCTGGGACACCCACGGCACCCATAGGGGCACCAAATCACAGTGGTCACCCCCCACCTCCAGCCCCACCAGGGCCATGGTGGTCAATCCTACCTACGTCCCCACCAGGTCGTGGTGGTCATCTCCAGCCCTGTGGGACCATGATGGTGACCCCATCTCTTGCAGCACCACCAGATCCTGGAGGTCATCTCCACCTCCAGTCCCACCAGACTCTGACAACCACCCCAACCTCCAGCCCCAACTGACCCTTGTAGTCACCTCCACTCCTGTAGCCCCACTAGACCCTGGTGGTCACCTCCACATCCAGTCCCATGGTGACCCCGGCTCCTACAGCCCCACCAGACCCTGGCAACCACCTGAACCTCCAGTCCCAGCAGAGGGTGCCCCTCCCCATCCAGTCCCATGTTACCCCCAGCTCCTGCAGCCCCACCAGACCCTGGTGGTCAACCCACCAGGGTCATGATGCTCAACCCTACCTACATCTCCATCAGGTCATGGTGGTCACCTCCAGCCCTGTGGGACCATGATGGTGACCCCCAGCTCTTGCAGCACCACTAGATCCTGGAGGTCATCTCCACCTCTAGTCCCACCAGACCCTGGTTGGTCACCCCAA
>NW_009711032.1:39463-50486 GCF_000703405.1 Apaloderma vittatum | reverse complement strand
CATGAGGGGCAATCCACCCCTTGTGAGTCTGAGGTGAGTCCCCCGCAGCGTCACAAAAGCCCCACCAGCCAAACTGCTCCAGTGTGGGCATTCACTGTTCCACGGGCTACAGGTTCCGGTGGTGACCTGCTCTGATGCGGGCTTCCCACGGGCTACAGCCCCTTCAGGCATCCATCCACTCTGGTGTGGGGTCGTCTGCCCCATGGTGGACATCTACACCCTGCCCATGGGCTGCAGGGGGACAACCTGCTTCACCATGGTCTGCACCACAACCCAGGGGACTCTCTGCTCCGGCGCCTGGAGCTCATCCTCCCCCTCCTCTTTCTTCACTGACCTTGGTGTCTTCACGTATTCTCACTCCTCCATCTCTGTGCCAGCTGTTGTGGCACAGGTCTTTTTCCCCGTTCCTCTTCTATCACTTTACTGACAGGCTCAGCCTTGGTGCAGTGGTGGGTCCCTCTTTGGAGCCAGCTGGTATTGGCTCTATCAGACTCGGGAAGCTTCCAGCAGCTTCTTGCAGAAGCCACCCTGCAGCTCCCCTGCCGCTGCTAAAATCTGGCCAGGCCAACCCAATGCAAGGGGTTATGACGGCTTAGCACTAAAGTGCTACCTCGAGGTAGTGCAAAGATGAAAAGTCCAAAAGACAAGAATTTACCACCCCTACAAGTTGCTTCCTGGAAGGACATTCCCAAACAGAGACGGCGTTTTAGGCAAGGTCAGCAAGTGGTAACTTGTGTATTTGAAATATCGTCCCACTTGCCTCATCCTCAATAGCTAGTCCTAACTCAGCTTCCAGTCAGGATTTATCCCTGGAATGGCCCAGACATGCCTTCAGATGGGTTTTAAATTCTGGGCATAAAAGTTCTCCACACTTCTTCAATTCACAATCCATACAAGGGATTAAATGTTGCTTCAACAATTTCAGGCATCAAGTGAAAAGTTCAATACATGCTTTCAATACATGCTTACATCTAGTTCTTAATTTCTTGATCAGTCATTTCATCCATTTAGATCAGGATACTGTAAATACATGAAAAAACAACAACCAAAAAAAAAAAAACCAGTGGATGAGCATGAGCAGCAAACTTGGCTTTCGTAGAGTTTTATTATTTTCACTCTTTGGAACAAACCAGTCACCAAGTCTGACTAAACACCAGCAGTGACTTTAGTGAAGCTCGTAAGCACCAGGGTCCCTTAACCAACTTGGCAGAAATCATGAAATATGCTGTTCTGTCCAAAGGAAATCTGTTCTGCAGGTATTCACACTGTTTCTATTTTGCCAATTCAAGAAGTTTGGAGAGTTGGATTTAGTTTTCAAACAAGCTCCTAAACTTCTGGTCAAACTTTCTATCTGAGCTTAGCTTATTTCCTGGTGAAATACACATTATCATCATTGCCTCAATCATTTATAATGGCTTAAAAGAGACAGTGACTTTTCATTCTACCGGCAGATGGATATGAGTGATTCTTACGCTTTCATTTTTCATGTTGGGACCAAAGTATCAAACTCTCCAAATTGCACAGGCAAGGAACGCAATTAGTCTCCACTTCCCAAAGATACCACATGAAAGGCTTTTGAAAAGATAATGGGCTGCAAATGATGCCATTTAGTCACCCGCACACACTCTACAATCCAGCTGTACTTCTGGAATATATTTAGAAGGTGTAATTAGGGTTGTGCATGCTTTGAAATGAGTAAGCAACTTTCTTAAGTGAGGTTGAAATTCATTTTGGTTTCCAGCAGTCCCTCTATAAAAGCCACCAAGTCCTGATGGGGTGGAACCATGGTTATCTATTTTCTCTCCAGGTTTTGCATCATCGTAGATTAGCTAAACTCCATGTGAAAGAATACCTAGGGACTGATAACCTGCAATTAATGTTGGTGCTCTAAGCATCTGCTCTTTGAACATCTATATGCAGGACAAGTACCATTTCACTGGTTTACCATTTCAGTTCAGAATATAAATCACTGCAAGAAGGAACCAAACTGGCCTTAATTCAAAAGTTTCTGCCACAGGGAGTTTCCACCCTGCCAATCCCAGTGAGCCAGTGATGGGATGAGATATGTTTTGGAGAAACTCATCTAAGAGACATTAAAGGTTGGACTTTATGTTCTTGATAGCGTGTATTTCCCGTGTCACCTGCCTTCCTCTAGTACTTTCAACCAGCCTACATTTACAAGTCTGACATGCAGCTGTAACATTTTTTGCAACCTTTTAGGCCTCTTCAATAGTCAAGAGAGAGTAACGTGTGTCTTCTGTTGACAACTCATCCTAATATCTGCAAAGATAATTTAGGATGGGATGAATTGCCTTCTGTGTTGACATCCATCTTTCATTAGCTGTAGAGGGAACAACAACCTTTCCAGTTAGAGGCAATGAACACAGACTGCCACGTCTGCACTGTGTGCTTACTCTTGGAGACCAGATCCAGATGGGGCAAGGGCAGCAATTCATGTTCTTGTCCACCAGATGCAGGGCAGGTGGCAAGCAGCAGGGTCCTGGGCTCCAGCCCCCTCTCTGTGTCCTTAAGACTGTGTTTGCAGAAGCAGTAGCTCAATTTTAGGAGCTTCTGTGTTTGCGTTTGCTCTGGTGAGCTGATAGTGCTCAGGTTTTTTTGGAGATGCGTGTGTTCAGAGAGCCTGAGGGAATGTCTGAACCTGTTCTGAAGGACAGTCCCTTGGCCATCCCCTGGTTTAGTCTTCCATGTTTACACTTGCAGGCTGAATGTAAGAGCACCAGAAGTAGATCATCGAAAATGAATGTAGCTTTATGGCCGATGGCTTGATAAAATGTCAGATATGTCACCTGACTACGGGGCAGCTGAGGACATAGGAAAGAGACTGGATCCTGTATTTCCACCTTTTCCAAATGCCTCTCTTTCATTTCAGGTTAGATATAATTTGACATTCAAAGCAACATGTCTCTCCTATCTGTATCTTTGCATAAATGCCCTCATTTACTTATCTAAAAGAGATGCTGAGATCTGGCTGGGTAGCAACCCTGGCAGATGCTCAGGGGAAGAGCACAGGATCAGTGCACTCCACAGATCAGTGCAATCCATCAGAAATTGCCATTCTTCAGAGAGAAGAATCCCAATGTCCTTTTCCTCCTCCACAGCACTACAAAGAAGCTCTCTAAAATCTTGCTTTTACTAATCCTTTTGCTGTGCATTCAGTAGCTATAGTATGCCTTTAACCACATGACATATCCTGCATCAGTTGTAGCATCCATACTGCTTTGGAGCATCTTAGGAAGCTGAATGAAGATGGCAACAAGTGACTTTCTTTCAGTCTTCGCTTAATCAATCTTAATGTATCAGCAGACAGCAGGAAGGAGGAGGAGCAAGGTTAAAACCCTGCAGGTAGTTTGACCTCATTAAAGGTCCAGATTTTCACAGAAAATGGGGAAAAGCGAGTTACAAATGTTTCACAGGCTCCCCTTTCCTCAGAGCTGAGCTCAAAGCTGTTACTGTTGCCTGAGGGCAAAGCCTGGAGTTCCCAGTTTTTGAAAATATCATCCAAGAAAATCTGTCAAGGCTATTATAATGGATGGACTATTGCAGGAGGGAAGCTTGGCAATCCTAGGTCACAATTTAAAATTATTCCTTAAAATATGTGGGGCTTTACATATTACAAAGGCTCTGCAGACATTGATCCTCTCCAGACTTCTGCAAGACAGACCCAGCCAGTTCTGTCATTCC
Organism: Apaloderma vittatum; assembly: GCF_000703405.1. Taxonomy (NCBI): domain Eukaryota; kingdom Metazoa; phylum Chordata; class Aves; order Trogoniformes; family Trogonidae; genus Apaloderma; species Apaloderma vittatum. The sequence continues at coordinate 46,784 of NW_009711032.1, read as the reverse complement.
CACTTGACAGCACGGATGCTTTTGGGGTAAAAGCCAAGGTGAACTGCCAACATCGTGCAAATCTGGGTGTGTTTGCAGCAGGACCAAACTTCAGGGTTCCTGTCAGCTAGAAGTGCACATCCACATCCCCTTTCTCCCTCTGCAGCATCTCTCCACCCAACCCATGCTTGCTAACCACACAGGGGACTGGGAGGAGGGTTTCTAATTTTCATAATTTCCTCTCTGAAATGCTGGAAAGCTTCCTTTTTCCATCCTGGACTTTGTTGTAATGCAGGCATTGTGTATCCTCCTGTAAACTTTCAAATGCACCAATAGTGGCAGTTTCCTGCAGATGAAAAAGGATTTGCTTCAGTTATAGCAGGTAGGAATCTGGCCAAGAAGAGTCATAAAACCAGAGGACGTTGATTTTTAAAAGCACAGTTATGTTAGTGCATTCCAACACATCCAATCACTCACCGGAGAGTGGTTAAAGTGGCCTTGGGGCCAACCTCCAGCTTCTGGAGGATGGTGTCAGGGGAAAAATAAGCAGGCTGATGCCAGCGGATGTTCCAGCCCCTTTTCCTTAGGATCAGTCACAGCAGACTGTGTGGTGCTGCCCAGACTCTGGGTTGCAGCAGCATTTTGAAAAATTTCATTCCTGAGCTTTGTTAAAACAAAGCTGTTACTGATCCACGGATGCTGTTATCTGCCCTAGACTGGAAGGGAAACTGCTGAAAGATTCAGGACAAGGGTGTAGGCAGCATGAATGTTTTCCTGCAAAGGCCAAGAGATGCTGTGAGATCTCTGAACATCCCTTATGGCCCAGCACTGGTCTTTTCTCTGAAGTCAGCACCTTCCCTTCCCCGGGGGTTCTCTATTTAAGGGGCTCTGGGTGAAAGAATCCCTTTTGTCAGAAAAGGGAGAAAAGTCAGGACTTTTTAGTGAAATTCTAGGTGGAAAACTCACAAATCCAAATATGCTATGTCACTCAAAGATGGATCAGGCATCTTCTGCAGCCCAGGATATGTATCCCCACGCTCTTGCATGCAGCTCCTCTCCCGGGAGGTCAGTGTTTTGCAAGGAGAGACAGCAGCACTGGCCTCAAATTCCCTGAGCTCCAGCCTCCAAGAAACTCTCTGTTGTTTGTGTTTCATAACAGCTGCCCATTAGGGAGGCACTGACCATCTCTGCCTCCCAGCTCTTAGCTTGCGAAGCCAAGAAATACAGACATGAAAAGGTCCAAATTCTCGTATCCTGGAATGAACTAACCACGTCCAGTCAGACGGGGACAGAGCCCAGAATATCATCTACGTGGGCTTTTCTTTCCCATGACAGTTTCCTAGTCAAAGGTTGAGTAAACATGAGGTCATCACTAATTTATAATTGCTGAGATTTATGTCTCTCCTGATCACATTTTTATAGAAGCAGTAATATGCTTTCATTCTTGTTATTCTGCCCATATCTTAATCTGACAAAATCAAACACCCTGTTTTGAAATCAAATAGATTCACAGAGGGTATTCCCTGCCAAGGCAGTGATTCTTGTCTGACTGGACCATGCCCTGTACAATGTTGATTTTGGTGGGCTTCAGACATAAATCTTCCCAAAAAGACCATTTCTCTCACTGCATGGACTAAGAGATCTATTGTTACAGCTTTGATGCATTTGGAACATGTCTCCGGTGCTCTTTAGACCATGGCAGCCACTTAATGGGGCTGCTCTCATAGCCGAGTGCCCAGTTTCATCTCTTTTTCATGATGGAACAGAGCAGTTGCAGGCACTGTACCTGAGGAAGGTGACAGTGGTAGGGTTGCTGCTCTCTGTCCCCTCTTTCTGGCTGAGCAATGGCTTGGAGGAGTGTTCATACCAAAGTCACAGCAAAAGCACCACAATGGAAATGTGTAGTCATTTATGCTCTTCCTGACTCCTGCAATAACCCCAACGAGGTCAGAAGGGACCAACTTTGTCTTGAAGTGCCTGATTCACACAGATCAACACCACAGCACTGCTACAGATTTTTTTTTTCTGGTTTTGCAATGCTGTGGTATGTCTGTTAATTGATGCCTGTCCGTGAAAAGGCTGACCCTCAGTTCCTACCCTCATTGTTAATGCCCTTCAGAGGTTCTTTTTCATCTCATGTGCCCATGGCTCATTAAGGACAATGGATCATGCACTGCCAATACTTGTCTGTGGGGTCAAGGCAGTTGTGCAGGGACCAAGAACAGCTCGTTGTTCTAACAAAAGGTGGAGTAGGAGCCAAATGATAGAATTGTAGAATCATTACATGCTTTAGGATGGAAAGGACATTCAAAGGTCACCCAGTCCAAGCCCCCTGCAGTGAGCAGGGATATCTTCAAATAGACCAAATTGCTCAGAGCCCCGTACAACCCAACCTTGAATGTTCCCATGGATGGAGCTTCCACCACCACTCTGGACAACCTGTTCCAGTGTTTCACAACCCTCATTGTAAAAAGATTTCTTCCTTATATCCAGTCTAAATCACAGAACCTACCCTCTTTTAGTTTAAAACCATTACCCTTTGTCCTATCACAACTGTCCCTGTTAAAAAGCCTGTCCTCATCTTTCTTATAGGCCCTCTTTAAGTACTGAAAGGCCAACAACAAGGTCTCCTTGGAGCCTCCTCTACTCCAAGAAAAAAACCAACTCTCTCAACCTTTCCTCACAGAAGAGGCGTTCCAGTTCTCTGATCATTTTTGTACCCCTCGTCTGGACCCGCTCCAACAGGTCCATGATCAGGGTATGGCAACATAAACCAGGGCAACGTAACACCAAGAGCCACGAGGGCAGATCAGAAGACCTTCAGCTCCTTGGGAGCTTCATGTCTGGGTAGAGTTGGTGCTGTGACTGAGTTGCATCTGGAGTCGCACAGGGTGCGTGCTGTGTGGGACCTACAGGAGAGGGCACAGCATGGTGTTTCAGGCTGACGCGGAGGGCCTGGTGGGAACTGCCCAGAAGAAATGAGGGCAATCTTGCATGTGGTTCAGAGAGAATTGCCTGGATAGAATATACGGCCCTGAGCGTTGGAGAAGTGAGTTTATTCCAACCACATAAAGCTATTCAACTTGTGAGCAACATTAGCTGGGTTTTGATCGCTCTTTTTTCCTAAGCTACTGTGGTGCTTGGGCAGAACTTCCAAGTTCATCATTCTCTTAAAAGTTTCTATAGTTGTTTTCCTTAGACTTGAGACTTCTTTTTAAAAAAAAGACAATCTGCCATATCCTTCAGCTGCAAATGATTTAATAGTTCTTGGCTTTGTGTGATCTGAATATTTTCTTGTTCTCTTGCTTTGCAGCTGTGACCTACTTAATTACAAGCAGGAAACAAGCCCCAGAATCATTAGACATTCTGCCCAGCTTGAAGAAGGGGAAAAAAATAAAAATCTTATGTTGTTAAATACTAGGATGTCCTTCTTAATAACAGGAAGTCAAGCTCCAGATAGCAACAGTGAACATTTGAATTCTTTGTGCATCAAGATAAGGACAGCAAAGAGTTTATGGGTTTTACTTTTTATGGCATGGAAGTTTTGGGGGCAGGGGAAATGACAGCCAGTTCTAACAGCCAAACTGGGAATGAGTCATAAATTTCTAAATCAAGAGCGTAAATCCTCTTTGTTTTAACTTCTGAACAGCTTCACTCTGCTGTGTGCATGGAGTGAAGTGACTGATTTGTTCCTTCGATCCAGCAGCTTTCAATCCATTTTCTCCTCTTTTTGGGAGGTTTTAACAAACAAGCTAGACAGTGATTTTGGCCTCCCCGCTGGAAATCATCAGGTTGGAAGGCAGAGCATGGGGGAGTTGGATTAACGGCTCTCCACCTCTGCAGATGGAGTCTGGGCTACTATTTATACCTCCTGAAACTCAGCACCCCCTCTGGATATGCTGTTGGGTGTGTGGGTGTCATAGTAGCTATAGAAAACAGTCAGAGAAAGGGAAAGCCAGGACCGCCCGCCTCTGTGACTGCTGTCCCACACAAGCACCTCAGTCCTTTCATCCCTGTTTATCCGCAACTCTGGTAACAGCTCAATAATACAAAGCCCTCAGTGCAGCGTGAGGCACTAGAAGCTGATGTTTGTACAGGGTTTTAAGCCAAGCAGCAACAGAAGTGCAAGTTATCATCTTCCGTCAACTGTGCATGCATTATCACTGTAGATGAAGTGAGTCCAGCGCTGTCCTGCAACGCACATGGAGATTTTCCATTAGCACGAGCCACGGGGGTCTGTGTTTCAGGAGCAAACGGGGCAGAGGTCAACTCTTACGCTCTACTGAGAAGGTCTAACTGGTCCCAGCTGGGGACACGTTCTCGGCATGAAGATCTGCTGCAGTGCAGTAATTCCCCTGTGTTAACTCCTGAGCTTCCCATCTGCAGATTAATTGCGCTGTGGTGATAGAGACAACCGAACCGCCCCGCGTGGGTCAGCCCCACAAACGACTGTGCAAGTGTGCACTGTGCTGTGTGGTGTTCACAGCTCCACAGGGCTCGCTTTGGGACCTCTGTACCCCAGAGCCAACTGAGCCATCACCTTCCTCCACAGCACCCTCCATACTCATTTAGCACTGCCTGGATGTACACAGGGAATGCATGTATATATATATACATAACCAGTCTTCACCTCAGGGAACATTTATTCACCCATGGTTATGCCCAGTTTGATGATCAGTGTAGGTGTTTTTGACACAGAGGGTGCATTATTGATCCAAGATAACTTAAGTGTTTCTGCCTTTTGCTACATAACTCCTGTGGAACATGACCAGTTGGCTCTCTAGCAGGGTGAATACATATTTACCTTTTAATGTAAAACAGCTTCCCTGAGATTTCATAGCACCTGACAAATGTCAGTGAATTAATCTACTGAGGAAATGGAGACTCATAAAGTTATGTGACTCACCTAATGCTGCTCAGGAAACTGATGACTTTTCTGAAATAGGACCAGATCCCTCCTCATTTCTACTCTGAAGGTCTTATTTGACCTGTTTGTCTTTTCTCTCTGCCGGTGACAATTGCATCCTAACCAGCAAGACAAGTATTTATTTGCAATGATCATAAGGAGCTTCAGAATAAATTAAATATGCAGGCTTTAACTTAGCCAGAAACAGGCTTTCCAACTCATAAGCAAGATCGAACACGAGAAATCTGGACCACTGATTTTCTGGAATATGTTCCCTTTGTCCTCCTCCTTTTCAGTGCGATGCTCAGCTCTTGTCTATGAACAGAAAGGGCTTGTATTAGCCATTGAATGAAGTAAGTGTTACCACTGGGTGTGAATCAGACAGACTACGTAAATATATCTGCAGGATAAGTTGTAAGAGAATGTTCTGCTGAAATGGGCCATTTGTGCAGTCTGTAGGCTTGTTTTGTACAGGCAGCAAGGCTGCCCTTCGTGAAATTATCTGTCTTGCCATAGGGCAGTACTGCAGACTGGCTTTTTATGAGCCACCAGATTTGCCCTCTCTCCAAGGCAAACAGTGTCAGTTTTGAGACATCTGCAATGTGAAGCAATGTGCACTCCAGCCCACAGCCAAGGTCGTTTTTGCAACTTGTCTTCTGACATGGGATGGGAAGCACAGGGGTATTGAGGAATCTCCCATAATGGGAAATACTTGCTCCAATCGCCAAAGCAAAACTTGAAACAAGAAAAGTGTAACTGCACAAGTGCGCTTGTGAAATCAAGTATCTTCTATGCCCAGTCTGAAAGTTAGTGACTACCTGATGGGCACAAACACAGGTTTTTCTTGGGTTCTTATTTCTTCATCCCTGAAACTTGCCAAAAGCTATTTTAGACACAGGTGAATAACACGGAAGGAAAAGAGCTCAGCTGCTGGCTGAGCTTTACATTGCCCTCTGTCCATACCAGCCTCCTAAGCAGGCTGTGATTTCTTTTTGTCTTTTCTCCTTGACAAAAATAATTCTCTCAAGCATTTCTGCCCATAATACCAGAGAGCAGCATGATGATAAACTTTGTGGCGATGGTCACGTGCAAGGATGTGCTGCTTTGACTGGACACCCTGGTCACAGGACGTTACAGTCCCCAGCAGGATCAGAGTTAATCATAAGCTTGGGTTTCCAAAGTGAATAATCGCATTTAAGATCTTGCCATTCACTTTCTGCGACTGTTCTGCACTATTTACTTAATACGTTGTCCTGACCTACATCCCCTCCTGCAGACTCATTCAGTGCAGTGTTCGCGGAGAAAGAGGATTGAATAGCAAATCTCTGCACAATCTCTTTCACGTTTCTGCATAGTAGAAGTGAAAATCACTTTAGCTGGTGGAATATTAGGGACAAGTACAAGCCCAGCTTTATAGGATTCACCTACTTTTAAACCTTGTTAAATCGCTAACACAGCTTACTTTAGGAAATGAAATGTGTATGATTTGAGGATATGACATACTCTTCCGTGTCAGTCAATAAAAACCTCTCTGAACTGAGGGCACGTACAGCCTTACACAGGAGGAGCTGCTGTTCGCATAAGCGTAATACTTAGCGCTACCAGAGCACTTTACATTTTCAAAGAGGTTTAGAAATGTTATGATCAAAGTGGACGACTGGAATAGTAGATTTTCATTCAGTTATTACCGTGAAGCAGCAGTGCATTTCATTATGGAACATTTTAGCCAATATGGGCTCATGAGAACATCTTGAGGAATTTGGCCAGGATATCTGACTCGTGATGTTCATCCTAAAATGTAACCAACAGAGAAGTCTTCAGTTTCTTGGATTTTCTTTCCAGGGGGAGAGGCATAGAAGATGTTTATATTTTTGGGTTTGGTAGCATGTAATGGGTGAGAATTAGAAGGTAGCTGAAGCAGTTATAGCCATCATATTGCATAGGGCAGCAGATCTTTGGGGAGATCCTTCCCAGTACATCTTCCTGACCTACAGCTCCAGAGAGTGATCTAGGGGTGTCTGTGCCTCCTCTACAAGTCTGCAAAGGTTCAAGCATGATCCAGGTCTTGCGGCTCAGCCAGACTGAAGTCATGATCTTTTAGCAATCCAAAATGGTTACAGGGTTGTCTGGCTCTTAGCTGATCAAAGTTCTCAGCAGACGCAGTATGGACATGCATGTTTTGTTTTCACTCTTTAAATTCAGGAGAGTTTCGTTTGCCTGGAACACATATGTTGTCTAATATAGCCCTCAAAGTCTGAGGATCTGCTCCTTTAACTCAAATACCATTTCTAGCTCCTTTTAAAACCCTTTCCTCAACCTTTCTATACACAAACAATGTACAAAAGCTGGCAAATTTACAAGAAATAAAGCCAATAGTATCTGATCCTTGCACTCTGGGAAGCTCCCACTGAACACACAGAAACTAAGGTCCCTCCT
>NW_009711032.1:37798-39436 GCF_000703405.1 Apaloderma vittatum | reverse complement strand
GGGAAAGAGAGAAGCCCAAATGGGTCAGCCTGAGGGATGAGACCATCTTGGTTGGGGTGGAAGTAGTGCACTCAGAGGCTCAGGTTCTCAGGTTTGGGTGCACAATATTCATTTGGAAATCTTGGCAAAGTTTGTGGTTCAGTGCGGTTACAGGGTGGAGGTCACTTCTGCAAGTCTCCCAAGGAGAGCCCTAGCTCTGTGTGGGCATATTTGAAGGGAGGAAGGTGGCTTCTTCTCCATGTGTCTGATCACTTGGTCATCTCTAACTGTTCCCATCACATCAGCCATGAAAATGAGCACAAGAAGGAAAATGTAGCTAGTTAAAGAAGGGAGGAAGGTGGCTTCTTCTCCATGTGTCTGATCACTTGGTCATCTCTAACTGTTCCCATCACATCAGCCATGAAAATGATGTGCCAGTAAAGCACAAGAAGGAAAATGTAACTAGTTAAATGTCTCAGAAAAAAAGAAATCTCCAACACAAGAAAGCATGAAGCTGCAACATGAAAGGGAACTTTAGACACGAAGATCTAACAACATTAATCCTCTTAACATTATAGAGAAATAAAGATCAAAAAGGGTAGTGGTTTTGAAAAAAGACCTAAAAAAGTCCACATTGGGCTGGAGCTGCAGGGACCATTGGGGCCAGATGTTGAGCAGAAGCAGGATGTTTCTGGTATGTTTACAGCAAGCTCAAAGGAAACTGCTCTCCACCCGCCACGTCTGTCTTTCAACGCGCCCAAACACTTCCACACCCATTGGAAAGCTGTGGGTAGAGCTTTACTCGAGAGCATGTTGGAAAGGGATGCTGAACTCTTTCTGGGGCCAGAATATACAATCTGCCTAAAGGCAAAACACAGACCCATCTCTCAAGCTCCTGGTGCAGGCAGTGTCTACCTACTTCAGTGCACGGCAGTGATTTGCAGGGTCTGCGGTGAGGAGGAGCTATCTGCTGAGCTTGGGTTGGGAAGTCCACCCCCAGCCTTCAAACCTCGGTGACAGCCCCATGAAACAACAGAAGCCCAAAGGGTTTTGGGTTGTTCTTTTCTTTTCCTTTTTTTTGTGTGTGAGAAATAAGGAGCTATTTTTGTACCCTAGTAACAGCCTTTAGACTGCCACTAAAATGGAAGAGATTTCATAGTAAATGTTTTGCCTGCCATTTTCTCAGAAACAGCGGGAAATAATCAGTGCATAATTAGAGAGGCTGTGTTGGAAAGATCTGCAAATGTCTATAGACCTATGTAGAGTGCAAAGGGGGCTTTTTCTTTTTCCTAATTGACCTTAGTGAAGGTGAAGTTCAGTGTGTTTTATAGAAATTTAAGGTGGCTTTTCAGAAATTATTCAAAGTGTACATCAGCAGAAGAGCCAACGATGATTCTCGGTAATTTTTTCCCCTCTCTTCTGCTGTTCCCTGTAGCAATGACCTCTTCTGGCCTTTTTTTGATAAGTGAGCACTCTTCCATGGTGTCTGCCTGGAAAAAAGCACCTTTAGTGGTGTATCCCTCGGCTCTAGAGGGGATGGTCTGTCTTTGCCTGAGAAATATCCACGGTTGCAATTCCCTCAGAAACTGCGAGGTGGGATGGGTAATCTTTATTCAGGCAGCTTTTACCCCTTCAAAAAATAGTCTGTGTCTAATCAGC
>NW_009711032.1:15887-37767 GCF_000703405.1 Apaloderma vittatum | reverse complement strand
TGCAGGAAACCAAACAATCTGCTCTAATCATGAAGGTAAATCTACACACTGAAATGCTCACTGGGGCTCCTGTGGACTCAAGTGACTCCTAAGGAGACTGCTCCAGTCTATCAGCTTAAATAAATACGAAGGGGAACTGTTTTCAGAAAGTCTGATTATGTCATCAGGCAAGTGAAAAGGCTCCTTCAGAGCTGCCCCCATCTGTTGAGTAATTACCAAGCTGGGACAGGGGGCCGAGAGTCTCCGAAAGACTAGATGCACATGTGGAGTAGCTAATTTTAAAACTACAGCATATCCTCCATTTCCCCTTCTCTCCCCCTTTGCAGAATACCAAAGGGGTTAGATCACATCCCTGAGCAATCACTTGCCATGGTTTGGTTTCTTTTCCCCCCTCTGTTTTCCTTTATCAAACATATTTCTTTCTTTTCCTCTCTTCTGCTCCCAGGCAGAGATCTTATGCTGTAGCCTGGAGCAAATATTGTCTAGTCAAGTTAAAGGAAAAAAAAAATCTTTCCTCCAAATGAGGCTTTTTAATGGAGATGTTCCTTGTTCCTTGTCTACATCGCTGCTAATGGAGGCAGTGTGTTACCTAGTCTACAGGCAGGCAAAGAAATCTCTGACAGATGATGAGCATAGGGAGACTAGAAGGAAAGGCTGGACACTAAGCAAACAGATAGGCAGGGCAAGAGAGAAGAGGAAAGAAAAGTAGACTTTGTGGAATGAATAGCTTCTAACAAGTTTGGAGGAAATATTATTATGATTTTATTACCATATTTTACAATGCCACTCTAAATACCATCTCCTGAAGAAGCAATTAGGCTGAGAACATGAATTTTGCAGCTGTATTTTCCTGGCCCTCCACCTGCCCTGTCAAAGAGCTGATGAGGATCCTGTGCCATTATCGTGACGCACTGCTCGCTTCATGCGCTGCAGTCCTCAAAAATCAAATTATGGATGGGGTCAGGTTGGGACAGACCTGCAGAAAACCAACCAGCGATGAACATCCCTGCTTCTGGCTTATCCAGGAAGTAAAATCAGAGAATACATGAAGGCTTTTGGGAAATGGTGGCTTCTCAGCTCTGCTAAAGCAGGAGATTTGGGGGCTCAGTGCTTGGAGGTCCCTCATGATTTCAGCTCAGAGTGGGGTTGCCCTGTCTACCCAACTAAAAAGTGCTTTGGAAATGCCTCCATGTAGGCACTCCCCAGCTGACTCCTGTCTGCTCCTTCCAAGTCCTGTTGCCTTTTTGTGCACATTCCTCCTAAGGGAGAGTGAAATGAGTGAGAAATAGCATGGACAGGCAGCTGTCTCCAAGGGCACTGGTTTGCACTGTGCCTTTAGTGAAAATCCTTCCACCTCAGTTTCTCCACTAAGCCCGTAAGTTGAAGGAGCACCCATGGATTTTAGCTGGAAAAGCTGTTGCAATTTAACTGCATGGATTTTGTGGTAATTTAACTGAACTGCAAAACCTTTGTGTTGATAATGTAATTTTACCCTCACCAGACCAGTTTCCTTAGCCCACCTCTTCATAGATGTTGCCAGCATTGAAGTCTCTGCTCAGAGAAGCTTCTCCTGGGGTGAAACAGGCAGGGAACTGGCCTCCTCTCAGCACTTATTTTAGAAAGGGATGTGAGAAGTGAATCTTTGCATCCACAAACTAAAAAGGGTGTTTTGGCGTCGACCTCACATAAGAGAGAACCATGTTTCTTTCTTCTGAGCTTGTTCAGATGAGACCCACTCTTATGAATGCAAGCTCACCAAGGGTTAAATCATACTGATTTTAAATGGGCATTGTTTAATTCGTGCAACATCCCAAGATATCACTTCTTGGGTAAATAAGGTGCTTTGCAGACTGTTGTGCAAGTCTCTTATAAAGACTGAGTCCCTTTCTGAGTCCAAAAGACATAAAGGCTGCAGAACAGACAGGTGGGTGGGAAAAAGAGCGAAGTGGAACTGTGCAATGACTAGTCAAGGCATGAAACAAAAGATGAAATGTTGCATGTGGCAAAGCTGTCTTCTCAGCTGTTCTTTGGGAGTGTTTGAAAGAGTTAAGCCCAATACTGGAATGTCTTGGGAATGTTGGCAGAGGGAGAGCAAGCAAGCGGCTTTTTTCCTCCCTCTGGATGGAGTCCCGGGACTGAGCTTGCAAAGTGATGACTTTGGATCTGAGTTTGCTTCTTGGTTCTGCAGTGAAGAGCTGGGAAGTGATGCAGTGTTACCAAGAAGCCCTTCGCAAGGGATGTACAATTGCCTTCCCTAGTCAGGAGAGATATTTTTACTTCTTCCCTGCTCATCCCTGGGTGCAGCAGAACTCGCTTTGAGAAGATACACGGAGGGAGAAACCACATCCTGAAGGGCGTGTGCGGAGCAAGAAAGACACATTCCCCAAACAGTTTATTTTGGCTGCTGGTTTTTGTTGTCGGGTTTGGTTTGGTGGTTTGGTGTGGTGTGGTTTTTTCCCTTTCTTTTCCTTCTTCTTTGATGGAAATTGCAGTGACTTTTTAACCTTGCAGTTCATAAGACGCCTTGGGATTAGCTGATCGCCTGCGAGCAGGGAGCCCGGGGCGTTTCACTCGGGGAGCTGGCATGGCTGCGGTGCTCTTTGGCTTTGAGGATCTGCTCTACAGCTGGGACAGCCTGGTGTGGAGCCTGACATCCCGGGCTCTGAGAACTTGCCGTTTTGGAAACCTGAGGGTCCTGCAGCTCATGCTGAAGCCATGGTGCATTTCCAGAGCCGTTTATCAGGTAGGGTTACAAAATATGAGGCCAGACCCTCAAACCCTGGTACTACAGAGGGGAAATCCTCTGGGGAGCTGCACAGGGTCCTGTCCTGTTCCTACCAACTGCTTTGGATCCTACCACAGGGTGTGGGACAGTGGAGGTGTTATGGGGGTGGTCTGGGAGGAGAAACACAGGTTTTGAGGATGGTGGTGGGTTCTGCCATGGATTAACTCCTCAAAGCTCTCCTTCCCACAGAGCAGAGGAGAATAAGTGACTGCAAATTAAGGATCACTGCTATTTTCCCTCTGCTTGATCTTTGTACTCATAACTACAGCCAGATGTAGCTGTGCTACGTCCTCAAGCTGTCCCTGCAGCTGCACAAAAATCACTTATAGCTTAACCAGAGGAAAGGACACCTAAAGGCATCTAACCAGTGTAAAATGGGCAAACGTGGTGGGTTTTAAACTGCTGTAGCACTAGTTATCCCTACCTGACTTGTGCAAAGCCTTCTGACAGCTTACGATTGTCTAAAACTTTTGTTTCACTTGGTGTGTGTTTGATGACATAGAGAGGTTTGGTGCTTGGTTGACTGGTTTCTCTGTAGAGACACTAACTGCTTGCAGCTTGAGGTATAATAATACAGCTCTAGTAAACTGTGTGTTGCTGACACTGGCTAAAGTCGGTGAAATAAACTGAATATCACAGTGAAGGTGCTAGAACTGGGTGCCGCTTTGAACAGCACTCATTCCAGTCCATGGGTGAGTCCAGGTTGAAATGACACTGTAAATCAGCCAGTATCCAGCTTGTCTGTTTTTTTAATCCACCTTAGACAACTGAATTTAGACATTTATTTTGCTGTGGGGACAAACTCATATACAATATTTATCAACTTTACAGATTTGGCTAATAATAGACGTTGGATTTACTGATCAGTGTTTGCATTTGGAAAAGACATTTTCTGTGACTCCTATTGGCTTGGTATTTTGCTTTTCCTGTGCTATGGAAGTCTCCATGTGTGAATCCAAGTTATACAGAAGCAGCCAGATTAAAAGCCTGCAGAAATTGTGTGTGTTGCTTAAAGGGAGACCAGGGCAAGGCTCTTAGTAATTTCAGAAAACTTTGAAGCAGCTTCAAACTATGCTCTGGTTTTAGCAGGCTTCAGGAATAGCTTTCATGGTCTTCTTGGGGTTTCGGCAGGCAGGGGTGGCATGTTTATTTTAAGTATTTGTTCTAGAAGATGCCTGCAGCCAATAAGACAAACCCATTACCCAGAAGGACCCCTCATCCCATTGATGGCCCTGGTGGCCCCAGGGCATGGCTTTATAACCCGTGAGAAGTACCGTCTCTTGCCATGAGAGTAGCACATCGACGGCTCCAAGGGAACCCAGCTGCCCTCCCTGGGCTGCGCTTGTTCTTGGCCGGTGTGAGTGGGCAGGCCACTCTGTGCAGAGGCTGCCTGTGGTGTGAGATTGCCCCATCCACTCTCTGCAGCTTGTTTTAGGAGCCTGAACCTGAAGCTACTTAGCTCACGTGGACCTGGGAAAGGGGAGGGGGAAGCAAGAGAGCTCAGTGCTGAAACCCCTTTTTACCTTCTACTCATGTAAAACCATCCTCAAAAAACTAAGGAGTAAGTTTTCAGATGTGTCCAGACTTCAATTACAAATAACCTATCCCATCCTATGCACCAAGCATCAGAGGTTCTACTGCCTGTGGTAACTCCCAGGTTTGGTGGTCTTTTGACAGATTTACTCATTTGCAAGCACAGAGTACAAGCATAATTACACTTTTCCCCTTACAACACGCACATGTCTTCAGCCATCCCGCAGGGCATTATATCACATTCTTGGCATGTTACTCCCCTTTGTTAGAGACACCAGGGAAATGGGACAAGCAAAGGTGCCTCCCTCCGCGCCCAAAAGAGCATCAATGCAGCCTGACCCTTGCAGGGCAGGGTGGATTTGAACAGCTGTCCATTTTTCAGACAGAATCAGTGAACATCTGCAAAAGCTCAGTAAAACCACGTCACTTTATTTGTCAATGCCCACGAGCTTCTAATTCTTTGGAGAGGATCCGAAATGATGTGTCAGATACCAGAAGAGTTGCTGCTGGGTGGAGGTTTGCTTAGGAAAGACATCTCATTATCGCTCATCACTGCAGAGTGTTATTAGTGGCCAGCATGAGATGAAAGCTAACTCTACACTTATGTATATTAATCCTAACAGCATTTCCTCCAGTAGCCAGGATCCTTCAATTTAAAAGCTGATGGGATATTTTAGGAGAATATTGCTTGGACAGAAAGCCCGATGGTTTAATCACTTCCCAGAGACAGAGATTTCTTTCACTGTTTATTATTCAGATGAGCAAATGAGCTCTTGCCCATGCTAGGTTTTGTTGCTGCTGTATATTAACCCCTCCTGCCACTGCATCTTGAGAGCAAAGTAGATCAGCTGTAGGACCTCTGCATGGTGCCAGAAACAAAAAAGCCCTAAAAAGAAACATTCATCAACTTTGTAAAATTAAGCAAAAGTTTTTCATACTCCAGAAAGTCTGCTTTATGCTTTTTTTTCTTTGAACGAATCACATCTCAGTGCATCTGTGCTTGGTTCTGCCTCGGTGGTACCACGACAGCGTGCCACACAGGTTCTTGGCTGAGCAGGACCCACCTTGCTGTCCCCACATCACTGGGAAGGACTCAGGTCCTCCTTTGCTCTGCCAAGCAAGACCATGGCTGCTTGGGTATGACACTGACTTGGAAAAGTTGACTCCACCACTTAAACCTTGAAAAACATCCCTGGGTTTGGTAATTTTCTTCTACTGTCCCATCTACAAAAACCATAGAAATAAAGCTGATACTGTACAGAGGATATAGGACAGATTTACCTACAATGCAACAGGCAGTGGGTTCTTGAAAAGAAAAGAAACTCCAGGAGACATAATCAGTGTAATTTGCCTTATTTCTGACAAGTGAGACTTTGCTTTCTTGGCTCTCGGGAAATCAGCGGTGGCAATGCGTTAGCAGAGGTAGATGGAATAGTAACTTTGGGGAGATTCTGGCCGGGATGGTCTGTGTGGGATGCCTACAACTTGAGGTTTCAGTTTTCAGATCCAAACTGACACAGCGATCAGAAATCCAAACTTGCTCAGGCTGCCCGCTGGCAGTAGTTGTTACAAAATTGGTCATGGGAATCAAAAATTGTCCCCTCGTTGTTGGTCTCCAGACAGGATTTGACTCAGGGATGCAGAGTAGCTCCATTTCACATTGTCTTTAAGCAATGCTGTGGTACTGAGGATATCTGAGAACTAGAGGCTTTTGGTATCCTGAAGCGAGGTGCCATGATCTGTCTCAGACTACATTTCTCTTGCCGGCAAGTTAATCCTCCTGCAAGTCTGCTGCAATTCCCAGGGACGATTCTGTTTGCACAGTTTGAACAAACCCCTTGACCTGCTCTGTTTTCAGTGGGGGTAGTATCCACCAGTTGCCATGTTGTAATTGCAACGAACACTTGCTCTATCTTAATTGTGTTTTGTGATCCATTGTGTGGCTTTCTGAGTGCATGATCAAAACACATTTGGAAAAGGAGACAGACAAATAATAAACTTCCAGTCGAGGCTTTCAGACAGGCAGTTGTGCAAGACGCCACAGAGCTGTCGGATATATTTTTGCCAGTGCCCAGAAGATGTCTGACTGTTCCGACCTACTAAAAAATGGCCCATGTGAACTAACACAGTGCCTGGTTTTGCAGAAATACTCACATTTTAAGAAGTGCTGAGGGAGGGCTGGGTTATTATGGGAGAGGCAGTCAGCTCTTTAACATCCTGAAGATATTTCACTATTTATTTAATCTCTAAATCCATCAACAAATATTTTAGTTTCCTGGCTACGTCCGTGCCGTGTCAAAGAACATTAGGCAGGCCAGGACATACATCTTCAGTAAAAATGTGTTTATGTGCCTGTCTGTTTAAAATCCCACCAACTGCTCCTACCAAGTCAGAGGCAGACGGCTGGACACCGAGCAGTCTCCTGAGGAGCCGTAATACCAATCACAGACATTTAATTTCTCACACACTGTACACAGCAGTGCTGTGTAGTTTTTGCACGCTGCTTCTTACTCACTAAGTACTTGAAAAGGTGGTTAAGTAATATTATGCCTCTTTTACTGCTGCAGGAACTGAGGCAGAGACGGATGAAATGACTCACCTCGGGCTATAGACACAAGCGTAGAGTTGTCTTCAATACCTCATTGCTCCCCATATATCCAGTTATAGGTAATGGAATTAAGGAAGGAGGTGGGCTGTAGCATTTAGGGGCTGGATGTTAACCTAAAATGGAGAAGAGAGTTTTAGCCGTGCTGGCAGGAGGGTAAAAGTCCAAGGAGCAATGTCCAGAACAAATGTGGAAGCCAATGTCCCATGATGGGATAAGGACTTCATGGGGGCCCTGGGCATCTCCAGTCCTGGGAGCGAGATTGCTATGGAAACTCCCAGTTCCTTCAAGGTAGGATCAGGTCACAGATCCTAGTTCACTAACTGGATTCCAACTGCTAAAATCACCTGTGACTCCTGGCCTGTTAGTACTGAGGATGTTTTTGCAGTGCTTTCCTTTGCTGTGGTTCCTCTAGGGACAGAGCTGGCAGGTTCCACAGACCAGAAGGTAGGTTTCAACTGTGTACATGCAGATGTACTCAGCCATGTGAGTCCCCAAACCGCGTTCTCCTTTGGCCTTAAGTTTGTCTACTTTGTTCCTCTTATTTTCCAAATCCTGCAATTTTATTTTCCCTGTGGAGGATGCGTCTCAGGTGTGTTTCCCACATGGTTCCCCCTGCTGCCAAGGGGGTGCTAGTGGGTTTTCACCCAGCTGCCAAAGGCGTGGGAGAGTTGAGCTGAAGGGCTTTGTGGCTTGTCCTCAATTCACCTGGGAGATTGCTGGCACTTTGCTGGGTATCGCACTGATAAAGGGACAGGCTGTTATCCACCTCGCAGCAGGCTCTGAGACATCACCTCAACCCCATGTACCCTATCAAGAACGTGGCCTTCCTCCTCATAAAAGAGCAATCTGGGAAATCCATTCTTATTTCAGCATCATTCTTCACCCTGCTTGCCTTGAAGACATCTTATTATGTCTAACCACAATTAGGGATTCAGGAGCAAAAGCAGCATTTCACAAGCCTACCCTGCTGCCATAAAAGGCTGTGCAAATCAATGTCAGGCAAGAGAGAGGAAGGAAAAGGGCTGAAATGTTAAACACATCATTTCAGATTGGTGAAACTTCCAGGTTTTGATTTATAGCTTCATCACTAAGTAGATTAATGTGGAATTCAAACACGACCAGCTCTTTGCTTTCCTTTCAGGCCTGATATATTAGCATTTCCCATTAATCTAGTCAGTTCCAGCACGATGAAGGCTAAGGAAACAGCGGATTAGGCATGAGGGAGTGTTGGGTGGGCAGAGGAAAAGAGCCAGCAAAACTCTCTATAGCTAATTAGATAAAGTAGAGAGCGTGGGACTTTATTCAGGTCTGAGGTTGTAGCCGAAGCTGTTTCTGACTCCCTTGAGTTCAGCAAATTCAGTTCCTTTCTCTTAGGTTTTTGGGCACAGAGTTTTTCAGTGAGGCTGTTGATTTTCCACTTATAAGCACAGCGATGGATGTGGGTACTGGTGATACCCATAGAGCTACACTTGCAGGGGTCATAGCTGGCCGCTGCTCTGTCCTTGGAGCACTGCGATGCCCCAGTACAGCTGATCTTCAGGAGGCTTCAGGCTCCTTAAAGCCATCCCGTGGAGTACCATAACAAGGTCAGACCCCTGCACTCTTTGCTGAGCTACTCCACAGGCTCTGGAGCTGCCCTGGAGACTTCTCTAATTTTATTGCTACATATTTAAGAATTTATGAGACTTGAACTTCTTCCCTTAAAAAACAACCAACAACAGCAAACACAAATCACACACACAAAAAAAACCAAGAGTAAAATAACCCTCTATCCCTCTACCCCAAAGCCCCAGGGTTGCAGAAAGGGCTAAGGCGCATCACATTTTCCCAAAAGCTGTTCAGAAGTTTTCGGCTTGCAGAATTTCTCATCCTATCTCCACTACAGGCAGAAGCAAAGAGAATTAGACAGACAGGGGAGGGAAGAGAAAACAAAAACATTAAAAATTCATCTTTGCCAGAAAATGTGTCCAAACAGACCAAAAAAAAAATCAGCTTACAAAGGCACCTCAAGATGTTTCTACTTGGCATATCTATGGAGGAAGCACAAGCGGTGTTCAATGTGTGCCCATCCCCAGGTGTTTTTACAACACACTGTAAAAATACCCTCAGCATTTGATACAGACTTCCCCTGCATTTCTAGAGCTGGGAAGGGCCAGGGAGATCTGGTAAGATCTTACACCAGCCCCACCGTGGCCCCATGGAGCATTGATATCAATGGAGAGAAGGTTAAAATGTTAATATCCAGCTAGACTTGAGTGCTTGTCCCCACTCTGGGATATGCCAAATGAGCCTGCCCAGGGCTAGTCTATTGTGTTGGGCAAGAAGTCTGCAGCAGCCAGATTCAGGTAAAGACAGATAGCTGCTTGGTATGGCTTGCCCAGGGCCGAGGATTCAAGGTAAAATGTCATGGTGGAGCTCACCAGAGGAGCACAAAGGGCTTACACACCTCAGAAGATTGGGGCAATAACCCTTTTGCCTCCTAGACAGTCACAAACACCTATTCCCCTTGGCAGCTTGTGAGGTATCATCTCTCCTTCCACTGCCCCAAGGCAGCTGTGGGTCAGGGCAAGGGGCACAGGGGTTTTCTGGAGGGCAGGGACAGGCATCAGAGGTTTGCTGGGCAGTGGTTGAACCTGAACCATTAAATCACCTCAAGGGTTGCTGTGTCACCTGTTAAAGCTAACATGGAGCTGCACCAGGCTGCGGCTTGCACTCACCAATTATTTGCAGACACAACACCGCAATGCTTTCCATGGTACTGTAGGAAATTGTCCAGTCCTGCTGGAAAATGAGGTAGACTTCAAACCCACATCGATCATCCTATTTGTCTTTACATAAACTTTTAGGGATGGTGGGGGGAGATGGAGTGGTCAATTTTCACGACTGAGCTTCTTTTTGTTCAAGAAATACAGCAGTCTGCTAAAAGAGGAGGTGTACTTGGCATTGTTTTTCTTCTGTGTATTTTTCCAACCTGCTTCCCTGTGAGAAGCATTCAGTCTCCAGTACTACTCTGGTCATGAGAAAGGATTCTGGCTGCCCCAGTTATGAACATGGGCAAAGTCTTTCATGGTGTTAATTCTAGCCCACTAATAGATGGGTTAGGATTGCCAACACAGCTTATATAGGCTACTGGCCAAGGAGAAGACAGAAGAGATACTCAACTGTTTCTAGCCCAGGATGGTTTTGAATCCACCACAATGCTGAGCTCTCTTGAAGTCCATCACCAATGACTTGAGCGTGCCTGCATCGTCTTTGCTTTTGGCTGCAAGGGATAGAAACTGTGCTCTCCACAAGGAACACAAACCCTCTCCCCAGTAACTCACCCTGTGTATGACAGAAATACATACCTCTACCAGCAAGGCAAGGAGAATCCTGTTGGATCCCCTGGGTGTACAGAAGCCAGGTCTGAAATACTCCTAGGCTTAGCTGTTTGCAGCTCAGTGTCTTGAACCATGAGATGAGATGCATCTGAAGTTCCTGTAGTTATCAAAAAGGAGACATTTCATCTATGCTAGTTACTTCCAAGATAGATGTATTGGTACAAGTCATTCTCTGGAGATGCCTACTCCTTTGTAGGGTTAGAGCTACAGAAAGAGCCAAGACTGCTAAACTTAGGTAGATGCCAAAGTATTAAACACCCAAAGTCCTGTGAGGTAGAGATCAGACACTCTACTCTAATAAAATATGTGCCATCCAAGGCCTGGGTGGAAAATGCTGGAAGCCCTCAGGAAGCGAGGCAGGCATCAGGACAGGGCTCCTGCCAGACAGCAACCCTCCAGCTAAAGTCAACCAGCTTCAGCTGTTGCAGTTGATACAGCATGCTCTGTAATGGACCTGTTTCCAGGAACTTGCTTTTGGTAAAGAGCTTTGCTTTTGCCAGTGAGACATTTGTGAATAATTCAATAATTGAAATCAGTGGGGAGTTTTGCCTGTAGAATTTTTGTTCAAGTCAACCCCTTCTCCCTCAAAGAGAAATACACCCTGAATATATGGCTCAGAGTAGCCCCAGAACAGGTCCATTCCCATTGATCTTCCAGGTGTTTCTTCTCTTGCATAAAATAAGATGTTCATGGGAAGAAACCTGCTTTTCATTCTCTATTCGCCACATGCTTTTGTTGCTCCACTCAAGGTTTTGTGAGAAGCATGCAATTCTTTCAGATGTTCTCCTGGAGCAAAGGTGGAGCTGACCAGTGACAAGGGTGCAATCCTGTCCTAACTGTGTTTGTGGCTGCATCCCAGATGCTGTCATGAATCATCTGCACTCTTGCAGAAACTCTGTTCACATCCAACCACCAGAATCCAATTGTTCAGAAAAAAACAGTTGCTCTTGGGCGTGGAAACTTTGGGGATAAACAAGCCCAAATTACGCACTTGAAAGATGGCTGTTGCATGATAGCAAAAAAACCCCAAAAATCTACACCAACCCAAAACCAGAATAAAGGCTTTAAATGCCACACATGTCTCAGTAGCAGAAGGCATTGAAGTCTGAGTATGTTCTGCCTCTTCTTCCTTCCCTCCATCCCTCCCATGTTGGATTGAAGAAGATGTTAACCCAGTGCACCTTTGACACCCACAAGTGGCTGCAGCAAGTCCTTTACCAATATTTGCACACGAATTACTTTGGAAGTTTAAATATAAGGAGCCATTTCTAGTGTCCACTCATTTTGATTCATCTGTAACACACTTAATTTAAATCTCCTACATGCCGCAAGCTTTCATGAGGGCTCGCAGCAGAGAAGGGTGGCTGTTTTCTTAAATTGGAAGCTTATGGGCCCAAGTTGCAGGAAAATTGTCATGGGATTTCAAACCCTGCCTTTTTTCCTTCCTCCTTTCAGTATGGGGGGGATTATTTTTAACCACGTGAGTCCACTGAGGGCTCCAAAACAGCTGAGAAAGCACAGTTTCGGGCAGGTCTTATCTCCTGCTCCTGGAGAAGAGCTCCTCATGACAACCAGTGCTAAATCTCAAGTAGAAAAAGTTATTAAAGGTCAAATTCCTCCACGCCATGAACTTCCATCTGGCACCCCAATGGGGGATTAGCCTCTGTCCGGCACCTGGCAGGAGTCCCCCCAAGTCTGCGGTGTTGCATAACTCACAAACCCCGTTGCGTGCAATCACTCGCTGACTTCACTGGTCACTGGGCTGACGGAGCTGCTGTCGTCTGGGACTCAAGGGGCTCTTGTAAATCTCCAGGAGGGCAGGAATATGGGGTTTACAGTAATTGCAAACTCTCTTTTCTCCACTTCCACGGGGTCTGATCTCAACCCCTGTGTGCGTAGGGGCTTAACACGTTTGTACGGTCACTTCCACCGTAAAGAGGCAGCTCATAATGAAGAGACTTGTTTGAGGGCTGGGGATTTTTATGTTACTCTAAGTTGCTGTACTCAGGTTGACCTCTGCTTTTTCTTTTTCTAGATGTTTTTTTAGTACTCGTTAATGCCCCACAGCCACAGGAACCTAGAGCCAGGCAGCTCCTCATGTATCTAGCCACAGCTGAGACAACAACTTTTGAGTATCGGCAGGGCAAGAGACTGAGTCGGGCTTTGCAAAACCTCAGGCGATCAATCAGGGGTTTTGCAAAATCAGACTGCAAATGAGGAAAAATTTGTGCCAGAGAAATTATATCAGAGCAGACACCGGGTTGAGGAGGTAAGAAAGAAGGAAGGGGAATAAGCAGCACAGAGGTTGGATAATTTCTAATTAAAGTGAGAACAGAGTCACTGTTCATCTTAGAAAAAAGAGGTTCTGGGAAGTTCGCTGTGTCGCATATTCTCAGGCATTCATCATCTGAAATATCTCTTAATTGTCACTATTATATCATATCACAAATATTCCCGTAATTTATCAGTCATAACCTCCTACAAAGGGATTCTTTCATTCAAACATAGAAAACTTTTCCCCTTGGAACCTAGTTCTGTAACACACTCAGACCAGGAATCTGGAAGTGGAACTTCTTTTTTTTTAAACACCAGATGTTGCTCTGCTGACAATTGGTTTCAATAAACGACTGTGTCCCAATTTAAACCTCTTTCCTCCTTATCCTGAGATAATCAGCTTGTAACAGCTCTTCTTCCTCTTATGGTAAACGCTGAAATGTAAATATTCAGGATGTCCTAAGTGTCAGGAACCAGTCGAGTTCTTCTAACCCAGACGAAGGGTCCCTGACACAGGGCTGCCTTAAACATTTGGCTCAGCTGACAGACTGTATTTATAATGTAAACTCCCCTTGTCAGTTCCTAACTCCTGGCTCTAGTTTTAGAAAATTTAACATTTCTGGGGGTTGTATTTTCCCACCACTTAGTCAAGAGACAAAATTATTCCTCTCAGAAAATACACTTGTGTGTCAAAGGCCAACGATCTAAAAAAAAATTAGTAAGTTGCATGCCTAAATATAGCACAGGACTTAAATCCCAAACTTCTGTGAAGGAGCCAGTGTAAACAGCCATCGTCTGTGTGATGGGGGGAGTGGGCTGCCACCCGGGGCTTTTTCTTTACATTATCTCACGCGGCAGCGCCTGGATGTCCCGGCACGGGTGAGGAGCTCTTTGTGCAGGGATCTCCTGGCCAAAGCCCCTCCCAGCTATGGGTTTATTATCCAGCATCATCAAAGGACTGGAGTCACCTCAATCTAAAGTTGCTGGCTTACACCTACTTGTCATAAGAGTTTGGTTGTGAGGTCTTGATGTGGAAAGTCCCGGGTTCAAGTGCTGCCATTGACTTTGCCAAGGAGTCGCGTCACAGTGATAAACCATGAGGACAATCCCCCAAATCATCCAGAAGGGATTAAGCCTTGACCTGTTGTTGGGTGGTGGTGATAAACACTGGCTCCAAGGAGGAGTAATGCACCACCATCCCCTGAGTGGGAGGCTGTGATTCTCAGCCCCATCACTTCATAACAGCAAAACTCATCGCATATTTGTCTGTGGATGTTTTAACAGGCACAAACTCATTCCTGTGATCCGTCTTGTCTTACAGTTCATCTGTAAAGCAGACCAGAAGTGTCTCTTGACACTGGTGATAGCTAGGGAGATGACCAGAAAAGATAGACCCATTTGCCCTGCAAAAGCCTGGGATTGCCCAGCACCATCTCCCACCCACTCCACCTTCAGCCTGGAATAGAAACTATTATTTATTGATGCACGCTGGTAACGTCTTAACTGTTAGCTGTGGATGTGGAAGACATGATAGCCATTAGAGCTTCCTCTCCCTATTGCGTCAGACTTGGGAGGCAAGTGTAATCCAGCCAGAAAAATGCAGCAGGGAATACAGTGCACATGGTGTTGAAACAGTTTGTGAATGCTCAGGGGTGGGCAGAGCTGATTTTTGTCAGAGCTGATAACTGCTGGTTTACCTCATCCGTTTTCATTTCACTAACCATACTCTCGGTGGATCTCATTATCCTGGAAGCCTTTCAAGAGCCTCCCCCTCCTCTAACAGGGCTCCAGACACCTTGTAGGACTCCAGAGATTAATTGCTATTAATATAGGACAGCCATAAGATTTCTCAGTGGGGCATTTGTTCTCGTGTCTCGTAAGTTTGCTGTGGTTTAGGGATGAGTGTATCTGGGTGGTGTCTTGGGATTTTCCACGAAGGTTTTTTTAAAGGAGAGGTCTTCTCCAAAGCTTTCTGTTCACATGTATCTTTTCCCAGGATGTGTTTTTCCTCTTTAATCCTTAACTACTATTCACTTTGGCACAACCAGGCCCCTGAATGAGTAGACGATATGGAACCTGGGCAAGGTGACATACCCAAAGCTATAGCAAGCCCGTGCCCTTTGAAGAGCTGCACTGCCCTTGAAATAAACTCATAGAATTGTCAGGATTGGAAGGGACCTTAGAGATCATCTAGTTCCAACCTCCTGCCATGGGCAGGGACATCTCCCACTAGGCCAGGCTGCCCAGAGCCCCATCCCGCCTGGCCTTAAAAAGTTCCAGGGATGGGGCTTCCATCCGCTCTCCGGGCAGCCTGTGCCAGGGTCTCACTACCCTCACGAGGAAGAGCTTCTTCCTAACGTCCAATCTGAACCGATTCCTCTCTAGTTTTAATCCATTCCCTCTATTTCTACCCCTACCCGACATCCTAAAAAGACCCTCATCACATACCTGCCCTCTCACAGGCAGACATGCTTCTCTTCCATCTGCTGTTTCCCCTCTTGCTTTTCAGTATTTTTTGCTCTGGCTGTTCTTGCCATGAGTTGCAGCCCCATTTCCATCCCATCTCCTGTTCATAAACAAATTGAAGTGCTTGCAGATGACACTGCTTCTAGCCACCTCTGAGGCAAAGCCCAAATGCCACTTTGGATGCCAAGTGCTGCTTCACATGTCCATGGTACACCCCAGGAGTGAGTGCAGCTGAGGGACTGAGCATTGTGCTGCAGCAGCTGTGGACCAATTATTTGAAGAAGACTCCTATCTTAGTCATCGCTGACCTAATTTTGATCACCCATCAATAACGCTCTTCTTTTTTTTGTGTCAAACTGCCCAGAAGGTCTTCATGCAGAATGAAACACAGTCAGAAAAATACTATGAAAGGATTTTTCTGGGCCATTTGGCAGTTTGGGAAATCTGCAGAATCGCTAGTCATTTGGCAGTTTTGTAGCTAAAAAAATAAAGGGAGTTTTAAACTAGTACCATTACAGCAGTGTGAAGTCTGGGGACAGACTGGAAAAAAGCTGGATCTCAAATCAGCAATCCTTCTGATGCTAGTTTGGATTGGAGGAAGCTTTTGGGAGAGTAGCTGAATGCTGGGGAGTGCTGGATAAGCTGTTTCATTTTGGAAGGAAGAGGGAAAAGATAGGAATTAGCAATGATTATTCAACAGGTGAAATATGTTCTGGATCTGTTATCCTGGCCTGAGACAAGGACACTGAACCCAGCTGTGCCAGGGGGACTGTAGGTTCTTGGGCTCTTGCATGACCTTTGCCTCCTGGACGTTGGGGTTTCCTCCTCCCGTTGTTCAGACTTGCTTTGGGATGATCTGAGTTTTTAACAGTGCACTTCACAACAGGCTTCAGCAAAGTTTTTTATACGTGCCGCAGTATGCATAACAAATAGATATCTTAATGAAAGAGAGAGCAGTCATTCAGCACTGAGTTCAGGTAAGACAAGACAGCCTGTGCCATGAAATCTCATCTAACAGCTTCCACACCCTAGGCTGGTAGTGAAAGCCACTGGACAGGGTTGAGGGCATACATTGGGAGGTGAAGGTGGATTAACAACCTTTTTCTCTGCACAAAACATGTACAGCAGGACCTGGTGTGGAAGGAGGGGTAGATGTGTGATGTGGCACTGCTGCTGAGGCAAGGCAAGCCCACTGCAACCAGCTGATGGTCTGGGCTTCTCAGACTTTCTTGCACAAGCAAGCATAATACTCCTTTCCAGGCTCTTTTGAACCCCTTGAACTTGGATTTTTTCTCAAAATCCAAAGAAGAGCAATGAAAATCCAGCAAACCCCTTTGTTGTCCCTGCTCAAGCAGTGGTAAGACTGGTAAAGAACTTTTAAAGAGCTAAACGTTTCATTTAAAAAAAAAAAAAAGGTGCAAAGTTCATTTTTTTTTCCCTATTTTTATAGAACCATCCCTAGTCTGTTTAGATTTTCCCTCCCTTTCACAGACCTGAGCATCTGGAGATGAAAGGTGTTGTAACCCATCACAAATGGCTCACCAAGGCAGCATTAAACATGTGCAGCTGGACAAGAGAAACCCAAGTTCATCACCAGCACTGAATGTCAGCTGAGGCAGAAGTCTTTCATTGCCTTCAGCCTTCCTGTGCGTGAGGTCAGGAGTACATGAGGGAACTTGGACAACAGGTTCCCTCTCTCCAAGCACAATATTTCAGCAAAGCATCTAACCCAGGGGATGGACAAACACAGGCAGGAGGACTGAGAGGGCACGAAGCTGTGATGCACAGTACCACCTAGTGACAGAGCCCAGCTACATAAGGGCAATCCTGCACTTGAGAAGTTCAGGGTCTGTTTCTCCATCTGATCTTTAATCCTGTAATCCTTTAATGCACCACGCGTGCTGCCGTCTCCTGCGGGTGAAGGGGAAGCACCATTTGATCAGCTCTGAATTTTTTCTTTCTTCTCATAGTTTCCTTTTTGCAAAGCAGGCTTGGATTTTGATAGACAGGACTTCTTGTGTCCAGTGAGAAGCAGCTGACCGATGCCATCTTGTTGGCTACGTGGGGTGTGCAGGTTGGACTCGGAGTGAATCGTCTGTTGAATCACCCACGAGGAATTCCTCAGTGCATTGCGCAGAGAAAGGAAAAATGCAAGGTCCAGTGAGTAATGCAGCCTTCCAGGGCACCTGAAATGAAAAGAAATGCCACAGACTTGTTCCATTTGTAGCAACAATATGAAAGAGCAGTGTGACTGGCTCAGCTGAAGAGAAGGCTTGTAACCTTTTCCATTAATTTCTTTTCCAAGAATTGCTTATTGAAGGCTAAGCTGCTTTTTATAAGCCTTAGAGGCTGAGTGTGTCTTTGTCCTTTTTTATTATTATTGCTGCTCCTCTCCCTTGCTCTCTCTTTTAACAGAAACCTGTTACTGTACATGGGTTGTGTTTTCCTCTCTGCAGCTATCTGAGACAAACCTAGCATCAGGATGGGAATTTTGTCACCTTTTGTCAACAGTGGGAGTGCATAGAGCAAAATGAGTTAGAAGAAGTCCAGATCTGTAGAATTTCCCCATACTCCAGCCCACAGATTTACCCACAATCTGAGCATCTGGGCTTAAAAGGATTTGGTTTCTTCTCCTCATTAAGGTCCGTTTGCACATATTCCTGAGCAGGAGCTAAAAGGCTCCACTCAGTCTCTGTGTGTGGGTGGGTGAGCAGAGGCGACTCGGTGTCTGGGTACCGTCCTGTAGCTTGTGAGAGGCAGAGAAAGAGCGCTGCACCTCCCTGTGAGCCCCCACCCCCCCAACACATACAAGGCCTCTGCACACAGCTGAAATGTTTGCATGAATTACAGTTGGGCTGGAAGGGGTTGGGGCCACCACTGCTGTCCGTGCTTTGTGTGAACAGGCAGGAGGGGTGTATGCATGAGGTCAGTTAGGGTTATGGTTAAGGTTAACGTTAAGGTTAAGATGAGTGTTAAGGTAGCTTTTTCTTCCTCTTACCCAGGGCTTCTCATGGCAAGCATATTCAGACTCTTTCCTGGATGTTGCCTAGAAGCTGCATTGGGTGACAGGCACTCCTTTGCTTGTACACCAGGCAAGCTGAGGTGGTTTTCAAGAAGGTTTAAATGGGTATCCCTTCCCTGACTTCAGAAAAAGTCTTGCTCTAAAAGCTGTTTGGGAATCCAAGCCACAATGCTGTGCTTCCTTCAGACGCTAAAATTTACTAAATAACCTGAGTGCAAAAAAAAAATAGCATATTTGTTGGAGCCAATGGCATGATTCTGTCCTGAAGCGGTCATGCACAGCCACTGAGCACTCAGCTCCCCACCAGGACACCTGCTCATGGCCAGCTAAGGGATGAGGCCATCTCATACACACAGCCATCCCATGGTAAATATAGCATTTCCAGCAGGCTAGAAGTATCCTCCTTCAGCTTATTGTTTTTTTCTGTTGTACAATTCACGGTGTTACATTCAGCTCCCAAGCGTGGCAGCCCCAGAGAACCTCCCACAGCTGGGTAAACACACTTGAGTGAATGGGACCCTTCACAATGGAGTCTCCAGGAAATCCAAACACTGTAAAGGCCAACAATTCAGCAGGGACGTAATCATGTCATTACAAGACATGCTCCTCCCAAGCATCAGGAAAACAGAGCCTGAACGTTGCCTAGCAGAGTTGTGCCCCAAACAATAGGTTTTCCACCCAACAGGTCTCCAGGACCAGCTCTTTCTCTCTTGTCTTATTTCAGTCATTCATGGTGGTGAGGAGGAAGATGAGTTTCTGCAGAGAGATATTAGGATCTTCCCTCCCACCCAGGATGCTTCAGCTACAATAGGCTGTACCAGACCCATTAGAGGCATGATCAATGGGGAAATATTAACAAGTTAATTCTCTCAGTGCTTATGCAGGGGTAAATGTGAATTATAACTGTGGGCTTACTGCTGATTTACACTGGACTGAGGGAGAGCAGGATCGGGTCAACTGTTGCCACAGGCATAGGGTTATATGGACTCTTAAGGACCAGGGTAAGGAGCAGAAGTGGAGGAGTCTCCATCCCCTTCCAATTTCCCCAGCATGTTGCAATGCATGTTAGAAATACAATGCTGTTTGCTTCAGCCTCCACATTTGTCTAGTGGCTTTGCCCATTGTGGTCTCTTCTGGCCCTTGGATTTTTTGCTTGGGCTCACACAAGCTCTCTTTTCCCTGGATCTACTAATCTGCTATATTTTCCTGAAATGCAATCATTTACACACAAAGCAATTAATCCCTGTCTGTTGCTTCAAGGCAAATTTTTCCTTGCTGTATATTGCAAATTTTACCAGGATCTGACCTTGAATGCAGAAGCCTATATAATATATGCTGATACGGACAAACTGGCTATGAGTCTCAAGCGAGCATATACCGAGCCAAATCCTGAAGTCAAGAATTAGGCAGCTTTATACTAAGAGAGGAGATGCCTCACTGTGTTATTGGCATACGTGAAAATTAATCATATCCTGCAACAACATTCAGAGGATGTGTTTGATTTATTACTAATCCCGTACACTCTTGCAGTTGCTGATCTGCTGCCAGAGGGTATCGTAATGATGCAGCTGGCACCCCTGTTGTGACGGCCATCAACATAGCCAACGGCATGAGTCGCATCAGTTGTCCTCAGCAAGACTATTGCATTTGCTACCTGAGCTGAAAAATCGAGCCCTGTAGCTGTGGTTTTAAGTTTATATCTCCTACATAGAGAATAAGAATATATTATCCTTCTATGTTCTTATACAAGGGTAAGAATGTATAATGAGCACAGACCAGGGGAGCATGTACAAAATCTAAAATATTTCAAAATATTCAGATCTGCAGAACAAAACTAATTCGGGCTCAGATGGTGGGAGTTTCTATCATCCAGCTGCCCCGTGCTAGGTGGTCAGTGGTGGAGGTGTGTGGGGAGTCTGTTCATTGCCCTGAGGCCAAGACCATTTGTCATCAAGTATGGAAAGACACAGCTACTGCAGTGCTGTCTTCCCGAAACACAGCTGATCCTCCCAAGATTAGGCCACAGAAAGAGGAGATGGAAGAAGTTAAATTCTTGTTCTCAGAGGACTTCTTGCCTTGTTTTTATCCTGGGACCTGCCTAGTATAAGGCATTTCAGATTTTAAAATTCACCACCGAATGTTTAGGACAATTGAAACACATTGCTTTTATTGGATGTTCCTCTTAAGATTTAAAAAAAAAAATGCATGTTAAGGATTTTTTTAATTTATTTTTTGGGGAAAGTCAAAATAGATTGTTAGGAATTTTTCCCCTTTTTCTCCACCAAAATGTGAGCTGGCAGGATATTTTGGCATGAGTGCTTTCTCTGCTGAAAAATTACTTTCATCAGCTTTTTTCCAGGTTACCAAAAAATAGCACCTTTGCCCAGCGGCCGACTTTGCAGATAGCATTAAATGCGTCTGCAAACCAGGGATGGGCTGTGTCCATCCTCACACCAACAGGCTCATTAGAGGCACCCTTGGCAAAAGGAGATTAGATTTATGCAGTTCTGCTCATTCCTTACAGAAGAGCCTGTTTTGTGTGGACCAGGAGAGTCTCATTGTCAGTGACATATTCCCAAAGGGGCAGCTGAAATGCAAGGTGAAGATTGCTGCTCCACAGGGTCCCTCTGAGCTCAAG
Organism: Apaloderma vittatum; assembly: GCF_000703405.1. NCBI lineage: Eukaryota > Metazoa > Chordata > Aves > Trogoniformes > Trogonidae > Apaloderma > Apaloderma vittatum. Next base: position 17,061 of record NW_009711032.1, on the reverse strand, counting down.
GCTGAGTCAGAAAACTTTATCCCACAAGGCTGTAGAATCATGGCATGAGTTTGGCTTTACTTTAATTCCCCCCAAATTGGGGTTTTAGTGGTAGAGCTGGTTTAAGTGCATGTAACTCATAGTCTTGGACATCAATTTATAAGCCTTCCCCTATGTTTTCAACACTGAGACAGCATTTTTGCTTGACCTCCACATCTCCTGCCATTCTGGCCAATAAAGCAGGAGAAAGGTGGTGCACAGCAGAAGGCCTCTGCATCATCTGGGGATGCTTCCCCAGGGCAGGGTCCTCCTTGGGGACAGGCAGGACATCTGTCACCCAGCATGGGTGACCCTGGGGCAGATAGCCCGGTCAGACATCACTCGGCCTGGCTGCTAATTATCCCGCAAGGAAAGGGAACTGGCTGCGCAAATTGTGAAACATGAGGGCTGTCAGCATCGGAGGGGATTCTCACCGGGGATGACAGGCATGACCTGCTTTTCCTGCTTTGTTTATTTATTTGGTGACATGCTGTCATTTGTGAATAATATCTGGAGTTTTCCTCTTGGGGATTTCTCCCTTGTTCCTTTGGCACTGAGGATAAGGTGGGGATGGGGACAGACACCCACTCCCTGACTCTGGCAGGACTCCACCAATGCCCCTGTTATACTGGGGGGAACCACATGAGGAAGGCACAGCACACGGTCCCCAAAATCCTTGGAGGACACTAATGATCTTCCATCCACCTCAGGTGAAAGCTATGAAGGTGACAGGACTAGAGGAATTCCATCCCACACTCTGTTGAACTAACTTCCAGTGCAATGGCCACTGCAACTCATTCATCCCCATTCAGGCAGTGGTGGGAGATCCACATGGTGCTCATCAGGTAGGGCTTCTCTCACACCACTGTCTGCTTTTCATTCCTCACCTCCATTTAATGATGTAGGAGCAGTCCCACATCTTCAAATGCCCCAAACACAACCTGTCGCAACAGGGCAGTTGTAGTTGTCCCAGATGCGTAAGGTCTGATTAAACTGTGATGGTACATCATGTGTAACACCTTCAGGATTGCCTTGCAAATTGCTGGCCTTCCAAACAACCATCCACTAGTCCTGGTTCTCTCTGAAATATAGCCATCATTGGAGCCTCAGTTATACATTAAATCTGCAAATAAGCATATACATATGTATGGGAAAG
>NW_009711032.1:15473-15856 GCF_000703405.1 Apaloderma vittatum | reverse complement strand
AAGACAGGTGAACCACCAGCCTTCTTGCAGCAGACTTTGGTTTTATTCTGTGTACAAGTTCAAGGAGGGGCAGGTGAGTTTTGAGTTTAGGACATTTCTTGTTGTGCCAGGAACGGAGATAACCAGTCCAAGTAGAATAAAAGCTTAGATTTCATATTTACTGGCACATCACCCCCAAGTGAATTGCCTCAATGTCACTGCAACCCTGAGTCTCGGCTGAACCAGACCTGCCCTCTCTGCACCAAAGCGTGTGTGATATTCAGCCACTGACCCTTCTGGGCATGTGTCAGGGCTGCATTAGGCACCAAATGTTTTGCAAGAGATGTGTCAGGATGTTTAGACATGGGGGCATTCAGGCCTTCCTTAACTGATTTCCCAACCAA
>NW_009711032.1:0-15454 GCF_000703405.1 Apaloderma vittatum | reverse complement strand
GTCTCACTTTCACCCATTCTTAACCTTGAAGTCGTTTGATCATAATTATAAAATATAATTATAGAATTACAATGATAAGCCAGTTACTAGAACAAGGCATCTTTTCAAAATCACATAATAGAACGAGAAGTGCAAACGTTCTCTAAATCCATGCTTTCGCAAACTGATTTTGACAGCCTCTCCTTTGCTGACAACACCTTGCATCCACCACACCGAGCATAGTAGCAGCCTCAGTGTGGGTCACTACCTGCATGATGGTTGTATTTTTATTTTACTACATTGCATATCTTACGGTGGGGTCTAGCACCCCATCCCGCGTGACTGCAGAGCTGAGCCTACTTGGAACGTTTTGCAGGTGCAGAATGATGGGGGACACAAGTTCTGTGTGTTTTCAAGACAGGTGAACCTGTATTCTTTGCTTTTGCATGGAACAGTCACCTCTCTAAAAGCTCCTGAGAGGCAGGCAATGAGCTGGGCAAAACTCTCATTCCCGTCAAACTCTCGATTTCCTCAGCATTCATGCCTCAAGCATTCTGGTTTTTTCTTACTTGCACACAAAGTTAGGCAATCCTTCAAGCAGAGGTGGCATTGTGAAGCTGACTTTGTTCCTAAAATGTGCCTTTGAATAACCAATTGCTCCTCTTTGCTCTCTGAAACTTCTCCTGGCAGGGCTTGGCAGGGAGCTTGCACATGAGACCTCTGTACTTGGACAGGGTGCACAGGGGGACAGCCACGGCCACCCAGTTTCTCCATGACGGAAGCACAACGGCCTGGCCACTGGCTGGGTGCTGTGCAGGGAGCTGAGGTGGACCCAAACCGCCTGTGCTCGCCTGTACTTGGCAGCAAGGACACTGCTGAGTGCATCTCCTCACTTTGCCCAAATCCTTCCCAGCCATCTCTTCCTTGTGATGGGGAATTTTTGCAGCCAGGTTGGATGAGCAGAGGGAAGTGGGAGAAGCCCCAGGAATCAGGGCCCCTGGCTGTGCCCATGCCTTTACAGGGCTGTGCCTGTGGCTCCTGTAGCTTTATCGACTGCTGTAGCACAAGAGCAAACACGACCTTTCCCAAGCATTTTCCATGCCCACATAGTATCTAAAATGCAGGATCGGCTCCTCCAGTCTCTGGAGCAGGTTGGCATCCCTGAACACATCGTAGAGATGTCGCAGCCATAACTCTGGTCCTTAAGCTGCAGCCAGGGCATATGGTTGAAGAAGAAATGATGAGGGCATGAGCCACCTGCTCCCACCCCATCACCTGAGCCGCTGGTGAGACAGAAGGAGCAGCACTGGAAAAACAGCCCCATCAGCATGAACGCCCATCAGCAGAGGGTTATACACCAGGGGCTAGGCTTGTCATATTTATGTCACTTTAGTCTCTGCTGTCTTCAGATGAAGGAGGGATTTGGGGCAGTCTGGCTCCCCGGTGCGGCTCTGTAATTAAGTCTAAATGCCACTTTTCACTCAGAGGTAACCAGAGGCCACTGCAGATTGCAGTGAGGGTTAGCCACGACCTTCAGAAAGCGATGGAAAAACACACTGCATTCGCTGTCCTCTGTCAAAACACTAAATAACAGCACAGCCAAAGTTGGTAAATATTCCATCAAAGGCACAGGAGGCCACAAAGAGCATTTTAACAGTCGCCAGTACAAAATTTGCATCTGGCAAAGATCCTGCTCTGCACTGAGAGCCACGTGAGCTTTCAGAGTCAGCATTGAGTCTTGAATGCATTTTTCACCCAACCTCCTTGTTTCTAAGGATGCCATTATCAACAGAGGACCTAGTTTTATTATTAAGTAGCAAATCAATCCAGCTATGCCGAGCACAATCCAATTATTGCTTGTAGTTACTGTAGGCTGAAGAAGTCATAAATAAATGAGCATGCTGGAGGTATTTAACATTTCAGTCCCCTCGTAAGCATCCAGCCCATCATTCGCACTGCATGCGCCAGCTGGGCATCGATTCTGCTGTGAACTGCTTGGGTCTGGGGGGATTTTCGGTTGGCATGGCAGGGCAGCTTGGTAAGAGGGCAGGTTGTGATGCTCTGTGCTGACCCAGACAGTTGCAGGATAATCAGGGGTAAAGGCAGACTCCTTTCCTCTTTTTTTTCCCTGGACAGAGGCAGGGCAGGGGCGCCTTCCTGCTCCTCACCCAGTGGGAGTAAGGCAAAGACAGGCTCACGTGTCAGCCCATGGGTGCAAGAAAGCCAGGAAAAGGTGCTTTGCAAAACCCCAGCCAGGTCCTAAGGGGACAGGTCTGAACCCAGCACTCGCTTCCCTTCTCTTACTGCTGTTTCCAGCTGTTCAGTTTTGGGTTTGAAACCTTATTTTTAGAGGATTCAGTGGAAATAAAGCATCTTGTAGTATACAGGCACCTAGTCACTTGTTACCTCGTTAGCACAACGATGTATGAACAGCCACACAAGTAAAACAGTGCTCAGCTGCAATATGAACACAGTCACTGCTAAACAGACTGATTTCAAAAAGTATTGCTTACATCTGGCTTTCTTTGGGGATTTTTTTCCCCCCTTTTCTTTCTCTTCCTTTTCTTCAGACTGTTTCTCTACTTCTGCTAATTAGGATCATTTTGAATTGTCCACCCTGAGTTAACATGGTTGGGGGGGCAACTGCTGCAAGAAGAGAAGGTCCCCCCATGCCACACAGAACTCATGCCCATGTCAGTGTCTGTACCCAGCTGAAGCAGCCTGTACAACGAGCTCTGACCATGCTGCACTAGCAGTGAGGAAGAGAAGGAGGATGTTTAATTTGTTCACTTGTTAGTAAGCAACTGTAGGGTCAAATGAATCATTTTTTCCCGCTCGGTTCCCATGTATTGCCTGGTCTAGTCGAGAGGTGGCGTCCCTGCCCATGACAGGGAGGTTGGACTAGATGATCTCTAAGGTCCCTTCCAGCCCAGGCCATTCTATGATTCTATAATTCTAAGCTATTACTATTACTGCTACTACTACTACTACTACTACTGCTGCTGCTGTTATTCACTGTTTCTACTAGGGAGTGTCTAAAAATGACATTTAAATCCTACACCATTATTCATATGATTTTGTCCCTGGTCACCTGGTAATGCAGAAGTCAATTGTCTTAAGTAGTTTGGAAGGAGAAAAAAAACAATAAAAAAGCTGGGTTTTGCATCAAAGCTAGTGGAAGTTTCTCTGTGTGTCACAAGCAGCAAGCTGCCTTCAGCCATCGAGCAGTTTAAGGATTTTGTTTTGAGAGAATAAAAGGATGAGAGGGAAATGGGGTATTTCCTATGGATTGCCTTGTTTATTTGCTTGGGCTTGCTTGTTTTTCTGCAAGAGGAAATCAGCAGGCAAAAGAACTTCTAGTGAAAGCCGTGAAAGGAGATGACTTCCAGATTTCCCTCCAGATACTTCAAACAATCCAACATAAAATATTTGGAAAGTTGCTATTGAAATCATCTCTTCTCAAGGGTTGTGCTTTCCTTCCCTGACAGGAGCAGAATGGTCTCTCATGGGGTCTCTACTCTCCAGTTCTGGGTGCTGTCTGAATTTTAGCTGAAATAACCATCTGAAACCTTGAGATCTGCCATCATTCTTCTCAAGGCGAGCCTTCTGCTTGTTCCCATGGACATGGTGTTATGAAAAGCCTCCAGGCCAGAGACCAGCCACGTTCTGGTCTCCAGAATTTCACTGATGAGGCTGAAGAGCAAAGTGGTGGCTGCTGCACTCAGTTGCTCTAAAGAAGCAAAGGTTAGACCATACTTCACGCATATCCAGTGTGTCATCCTTGAAAGTTAAAAATCAAGTCATGATTGATTTGAAAAACCTTCATATTTCTAAGTAGGCTTTAGCAAAGAGACCTGAATCTAGAAGTCATAAGTTTTCTTGCTTAATTTGAGAAGTGGAATTGGGCAGGTTTCTGTGGGCTGTATTGGCACAATCCTCAGGCTTTACTGAAGGTCTGCACCAGCTCAAAATCTAGAGTCTATATGCTCTTCCTAGAGGGTTTATTTATTTTGGCCACATGTGCGTGGAAATGCCAACCCCAGCACTGGTGGCTGCAGGAACGGTGACGCTACAAGGGCTCCAGGAATAAATGTGCACAGAGACAACCTGCGTGATCACCACTGGAAAAACTCACTATTCACCACCAATTATCACACTCAAGGTCTCAAGAGAGGCTACAATTATTCCCTGCTCTAAGTCTAGAGCAAATCAGCATTTTCCCAGTAATTGCAGCGTAGTGACTATTGTAGATGTTGACTTTGTAATAGCAAACACTGCTCAAGCATAAGATTTACAGTCGTGTTAGTTAGCTTTAGTGACTTGGGAATCAATTACCCTGCCGTACAACATGACCAAAGATTATAGGGTAGCCCATGTAATAATTTCTACTGCCATCTAGGAGTGAAACTGTAACTTCAACATCTCACATAGAAAGACACTCTGTTTGCACAGCAATAATTCCAGTAATAATAATAATAACCACAAAAAAGGGAAAAGGAGGAAAACAGTGATTACAAAATAGGGGAAAGACTTCTGTACAAGTAAAGTGCTGGGAGGTGTAGGGAGCTTTACCATTCTCAATTATTTTTCATAATGATAACAGCACTAGCATTTTCTTAATTAATGTGTTTTACAAGTTGAATCCACTTGGGTTGGCAAGTGGGACTGCGTAGCTCTGTCCCAGCAGAAGGGTTGTCCCAGCCCAGATGTTGGGACTTAGAGACAGTCTAGTGTGTCATCGGCAACACAAAACCCACCACCGGTCCCCGTTAACCACTTGCCCTCTTGACTGATGTCAACACTGCTGATTTCTAAGATCAGTTTTATAGGCAGCATTTTTCCTGTTTTCTACCTAACTCTGCCTCCCAGCAGACTCCTTTCTCCTGCTTGGGACAGGAAGAAAAATGTGCGTATTTCTCCAGGCTACTCTGCACAAAGAAAACATCTTTCCTTTAATTCCTTTGAATCAAGACCACCCAGGTCAGCATTTCAGTCTGTTTCCAAACAAATTATGGAGAAAGAATATTAATTAAATTTTTTTCCTCCTGCAAAGGAGCTACCACTGTGACCCTTTACTGTCTTTGTCCATTTTCCTGTCATTTATTTCCTATTTATTTCAGTCCTGACTTTTCATGAAGATGGCAGCTGAGATTTTGAACCCTCCAAGCACAGTGGTCCCTCATGAAACAGCAGCCAGTGAAGCTATGTAAAAACTGGTTACTGTCACTATAAAATGCACTATGATGAGGTCCTCCATATGCAAGTGTTCATCGCCAGACAGTAAGAAATTTGTACTAATATACTAGGCTACTCCCTTTAAGCTGCAAAGCATGATCCATTTCTAAAATTGCTAAGGCTCAAAAATACTGACACTGCCTTAAAATAATGGAATTAATAACATGCACAGAGTTGGGCTCTCTTCTCCTTCACCTTCTGGAACCAGCCCAGAAGAGCAGGTTTTCAGAAAAACGTCATCTATCATGAGATCTGGCAACCTTGCGCTCTCAGATCATAAGGTCACTGTCACTGCAGGAAGGCAGCTGTCTCTCTAAAAAGGAGGAGGGGGAGAAGTGCCTGCCTGCAAGCTAGGGGACAGGAAAATCAGCATTTTCCTCTTCTAAATGAAGAACCTGAACTGCAGTGAAGAAATAGCATCACTGCCCCTCTGAGATGGTCCAAACCTGCCAGGGATGTGTGACCTTGCTCCACCCACATGCCCATCAGATGACCATCCAAGCCATGGTCTGCAGAGAGCAGCACTGCCCTGCCACCATCCATGGTGGTGGCTCCCAAGCAATCTGCAGACAAGGCACAGGGGAGCCTTTTATCAATTAGTTTCCCTCGTTACAGCCTGAATGTGCAAAGGGTAAGGTACGAATGCAGTCGGTGCCTCGCAGGTGCTTGTCTGTGTTTTGGAAGTGCAGTTTATAGAACCATAGAATTGTTTAGGTTGGGAAAGACCCTTAAGATCACTGAGTTCAACTGTTAATGTAACAATCCCAGGCCAATCACTAAACCATGTCACTAAGCAGCTTAGCTGCATCCTGCAGCCAAGCAGTAATGCTGTGAACATTAGAGACCATAGGGTATTTACAGTTTATTTCCTCTCCTTCTCACATGCAGCCTCCTCTGAAAACTGCCATAGAAATTCTTATTTTGCCTCAAAATATGCATTTGACCAGCCATGATTGTATTTAAGCCTACTCAATTGCTTTAATAGCAACGTTTCCAAACGCGCTTAATCTGAAAATGTTTTCCTTGTACTTAGAATCTTATAAACAAAGATGAGACTCATCGTCACAGTGTTCCTGCAAAGCCAAAACCCAAATATTAGTTGGTTAGTCGTATAGTTTAATTGCCATATATCCTATCTGACTGGTGGCATATGCAGTTCTAGCTAATAATATAATTTCTTCCCTTTTTTAAAATAAAATGAGATCAAGGAGCCATTGTAAAAACTATTACCTCAGCAAGAGCTGAGTTGAGTGTTATGTCTGAGTTCTATATTCACCTCTGAGAGTTTAAGAAGTTACACTTCATAGTCCTCCTGGGAGAGAGGGAATTGTGTTATAATCATACTCAGTTTATAGGTGAGGGTAGATGGAGAGTGTGAGGCAAAATGTTACTGAGAAATGAGTGCAAGAGAACAGGCTCAACCATAAAGATACCCTTCCTCATCCTAAAAACAAGCATCTAGTTTTCTATAGCCCAAAAACTACAATGACACTATGGAGCTGCAGAAACTGTCATTATAATAGCCAGCAAGTACTGGTTTTGCTGGTAGTTGAGCCATTCATGGGGCTGATCAGCCTTCATAGATGAAGTATCTCCTGCTTCCCCCTTCCAGGAGCCAAGGTGGTCATAGGGAAAAGGTGCTACGGTGCAAGTCCTGCATCTTGTCTGAAAAACCTATCTCTGAGGTAGTGTCAGCCAGTTAGAGCTATTCTCAAAGTGGGGATTGGATGTTTAATGCTAACTTTTTTCAATGCATGCTGCCTGGAGGCAGACACCTCCATCTTCTGCTGTAAAAATGAGGCGAGGGTGAAAAGTTCAGCAAGGGGAGCTTTTCTGAAGCCACAGCTGGTAGACACAACCTTCACCCTTTTGAGGCAGGAGCTCTGTGGTTTGACGCCTCCCTCAGGATGCAAAGATTTGAGCTTCTCATCTCTTTTTTTTTGTGGAGGAAGCATCAATGCTGCTTATCCTACAGCCTCACATGCATCTGCAAAGCTGTTACAGCCATTAGGTGAAAGACATAAAGAGTCCTCAGAGCAGGCGTCGATACCCAAGAATGTCCCGTTGCAAATAACAGCCGTCGAGGACTGCGAAGTCCCATCAGTGGGCCACTTCCAGGCTCTCCTTTCCTTTCCAGGACTGGTCTTTAATGGCTCTGGGTTTGCGTGGTACCGTGGAAACACAAGTAGACTTGGAAGAGACGTTGCTTGGAGCAAACCGTGCAGACCGCGGCGTGCTCAGAAACCAGGCCACCACCACGGACAGAGGGGAAATGAGCAACCTTTATGGAGTGAATTAATCAAGCACTTCAATCTCCTTAGCTGAGGGTTAATAGACTTGTGGTGACTGCCCTGGACAGGGTATCAGGAGAGCTGGGTTTTATTCCTGCCGTGCTTCAGTAATGAAAAGGAAATTGTGTTCAGACGAGCGATAGAAGCCCGTGCTCTCAGAGACATCAGATACGCAGCGATTAGACGCGAGTTAAACAATAAATCAAGTAGCACTGAGCCCTTGGCTCTAGCAGCACCATTATGACTAGTGCTGTGTTTATTTAGAAGATGCTGAGCCCATTTAAAATGTTTTCACATTAAATGTAATTTGGGTGTTTGTTATTAAAGCAATTGACTGGTCCTAAATGCAAACATTATTGGTCATTTAAATATTTTCTAGCAAATAAGATCTGTTCATTGCAATTTTATGACATGAGGCCTTACTTGCTCCAAGATTTATTTTCTGTTTGCTTCCTCTCTTTGCAAGGATTGCCTCATAAAGATTAAAAAAGCCAAAGTGAACCAAAGTGTAAAGTAGAAATCACCGATTAAACTGTCAGAAAGGGAGCAGCCTTTGTTAATCACCGATTCATTAGCTGTGGGAAGAAGAGGGGTCTCAAGTTAGCACAATGGCTTCGGTGTCACAAGGTTTGCAATTTATTCCCAGCTCTTTCTCTCTCTCCAATTTGGTACGGGATCTTACCCACGTAAATTGATCTCTCTATGACTCCATTTTCCCATCTGTTCAACTTAGGTAATGATCTTGCCTCACAAAGTGAGAGAAAACTTTCAATAAGAAGAAAAAGTCATCTTAAAAACCACACGTGCATCTGGAACTAGGCTACCCGCTACTAACACCTGCAAGAGCTTTGGCTAAACCAGCTATTTTCTACTACAGCCAGGAGATTTCACTGGTTTTGCTTTGTGGGCAAACAACGGAATGGAAAAAAAAAATGTATTAAGAAATAAAAATTGTGATCAAAAAGTAACATTTTGGAAAGCAAGCTTTCAGCACCTTTTTTTTTTCAAATTGCTAAAATTGTCACTTAAGTGTGTCACTTCAGTATCTCAGTAACCCTTTTTTTAATGTTGCAGTGATGTATTGAAAGCATTGGCCAACTGGCTTTTGGGGGGTTTTTATTTATTTAGCAAAAGCTGTTAATAACTATTTCAATGCCATTTTGGAATGCTCTCAGGATTTTCTGCAAAATGTGGCACCCTTTGAAACAGAAATCTTTTCCAGCTAAGTGTAAGTTTTGCAATCCTCAGTAGAAGGCAGTGTAAAACTACAAAAATATTCTCCAAATCTGACATAATGAAAAGCACAAAGGCTGCTTCAGTACATAAAGCCAAACAAATGGGAACTATTTTGTTTTTTTCTTCCAAAGTACTTCATTAGGTAGCTCCATGCAAGAGGTACATGTAGATTTTGTGTCACAGAAAGAACGTTTCTGGGCTTACATCTCTCAGCTGACTCATTTAATGTCCTTCACAATTACCTGTGCTGCCTTTTATCATCTAAGAAGGCTTTTGTGTGGCTTTCATCAACTGCAACAACTGAGAATGGCACGGGGAAAATAATCCCACCTTCCTTCAGCCTTATTTTCAGGTTCTTGCCATTTAATCATTTGCTGTTTACTCAGCAGTTCCCTTGCAATGATGAGGCTGGTTCATTTGCCATCGGAGGAAGGAGATTTCATCTTACTAGTTGCATTTTATTTCTGTCTGCATTATGGTCACGTTGGTGGTCTGCAAGCACCTCTTCCGGTCTCCTCTAGCCAAACAGTGCCCTTCAGCATCATGCAGGATTTCTGGTTCTTCTCCGTGGACATCACCCATCTCGTCCACCAGTCCCTGCTCCTCTCCTTCCCTGGGAAAGGCCACCCCATATCCCACCACCAACCAGCCCATTTTGTGGATGGTTTTGCCTCTGCCACATCCACTCCTTCCTGTTTTCAGGCCGTTCCATTGAAAATGACACTATTCTAGGAAAGAAGTTCCTGAGATAGAGCTTTGCTGAGCCTTGAAGAGGGTAGCAGGGTCCCACATGTCCCCTCTGCCCCATGGGAGGGTAGAAGGGATTGGTGAGGACCTGACCTCCAGCAAAGAGGGGAACAGAACTCCTCCCCCTTCCTGTTCCTTCTGCAAGGACAGGGATGGCCCCCAGCCCTTCCCATCAGGAAGATTTCCTTCTCTCTTCCTCTCGCTCCCAGCCCTGGTGGGTGCAAATTTGGAGGGTAACTGCAAGTACAACCCCTTTTCCCAGCATCACTCCACGAAGGTATGGGTGGGTCACCCAGGGAGGGCTGGTGGCACACATAGCTCAGATTTATTCCCTTATGCACACTTAAGCTGTTCACTTTGTTGGGCCTCTTGGATGCTGGGTGTACTCGGATCTAAGTGGGACGCAGACAGCTTACACGTGACTCCTGTCCCTCTTCACACCAGCCTCAGGCTGGAGCTGGCAGCAACAGGCAGGATTTGCCAGCCCAAGGGTCATAGCACCAACCAGCTGGATTTGGTTTGTCCCCACCATCCATTTCAGCTGCCTCACGAAGACCGAGCTTCATTTGCCTGCACAGTAATCCCGCCAGCAGGCACTTTCTTCGCCTAATGAGGGGAGGATTTATTGCACTGGCTCTTTGGGAATGTCAAGGTCCGCTTACTTCCCTCTTCGGCTCTCTGAGATCCTTTAAGTAGAGTCTGTGTGAAAATTAATCAGACGCCCTGGAGGCTTATTTTGTCCAAAGCTAAAGTCCTGCTTCTCCCTTTCCCCCCTCCTTTTGTGCCCCAATTACTTAAGGGATTGTCCTGGAAATTAATGAAAGCATGGCATGGGAAATAAAACCCACTGTTCATCTCAGAAGTGAAGCATTGCTGTGGAAAGCTTAACTAGAAACATCTCGTGGTTCATTCAGCAAACTTGGAGATCTTCCCAGTTTGAAGTGCACTGTGCCATGACAGTTGGTATTGCACGTGTCCTATCTCCTGAATTGTTTGCAGGTCCAAATGCAGTTATATGAGTCAGGTCCTGCTCCTGAGTAATTGCATTTTACTTTTCTGAATAAGATCCCTGCGGTTCCCACCTGGTTTCCCAAGTTCTCAGCATGAATTATCTCAAGGACACAATTCATCCAAACCTGTTAGGGAGGGAACATGAGGTGATGGGGACAGGATTGGTACTGGTACTCGCAACCCTCCATTTCTCACTTGCTGGCCCTGTTCCGTGGAGCAGCCTGGTGGCTTGGGTGAATTGTTGGGTCGTATTAGTCTCTTTTCTGCTTCCCAACATTAAGACACATTTGGTGCAAGGAGGATGCAGATTGTCTCAGGTGAAGGTGAGGACACTTGCTGCTTCTCCAGCCAACCTACATCAGAGCTCATCAGCAGACAAGACTGTGCGATACCAGGAATTTCAGAGGAACTGCACAAATTAACCCGTAGACTAACCCGACACTTCATTTTCTAGGGCTGGCTGACCTTTTTCATGGTTAGAATGTGAGCTGCGATGATTTACAGTGAGATTCATGTGCCAAACAGATTATATCATCTCTGAAAATGGATTTCAGTTCCCAGGTTACTTAGGTCCATGTTGCTTTTTAGGTTTGGGGGCTTTTTCATCTTGGACTGTGAGTTAAGGATGTGCGATCAACGGGAGATGGGCCCTTAAACACCTCCCACTGGGAGAGAGGCAGTTAGATACCTTCAGCAAATCCTAAATATTCTTCAAAAGCATTTCCCTCACCCTTCCATGAGTTTCAGATGTACCATACGGGGGAAATGACATTGACTTCTGTAAAGCACTGCACCACTTATGGATGCAAATCGTTGTGTAAGTGTGAATATTACTTCATGACATGACATCTCCTCCAACTCGTTAGTGCTAATTAATGCAGTTCTGGGATAGACAATATTCATTAAGCTTTTCTGAAAATACTAGAAATGTTCATGTAACAGCTCACACATTTTGATGGCACTCACAGTGCTATCACCACGTTCCTTGCAAAGTGTTTCGATACTTTAATCTTTGCTAACGAGAGTGGAAATGAATCGTCAACAGTAGTTCTCTAGCACCAGGCCACGGTGTTTCTTCCTTGCTTTGTTACCAGGAACGAATGAAAAAGAATCAAAATGTTGTTATTTTGGCACAGAAGCATCTGGTTGCTGGAGGTTTCCATCTGTGTATGTCAAAGTTAAATATTTGGGTTACTGTTCTCTTCTGGGGACTTGCCATGATACGAACCAGCTTGGAAGAAACGCAGCTATTGCCTGCTTCTAATCACTGCAACCACAGCAGTTCTGCTGCCTTCAGACTAAATGTTAGTTACTGAGCCCTGTTGTTTGGGTATTGACAACTCTGGAGACCTTGTGAAATTACAGAAGTTCCTTGAAGAAAAGAACTCTTGCTACTGCTGCTGAGTTATGACTAGGAAATTTAGAGAGGAATGTGCATGAGGCAAATGCTTTTTCTTTTCTAAAAGGAAATCTTAATTACAGTGGGTATGTCTGCAAGATAAAGGCGTTGCCTTTGCACTGCAACACATCCATCCTTCTGCAGGCGTTAATTTAGCCGGTTGGGGCTTCTGCAGCCAGCAGTGAGCCCTGCATGATTTATCAGACTTTGGTGTCCTCCTCGGAGTAGTGGTCCCAGACTCGGTGGCCTCGTGTCTACCAGACAGCTGAAGCTGTCGCAGGTATGAGCATGCCAGGCTGCATGCCCAGCAGTGTACACCTACCCCATGGGGTGATGCCCCCCAATTTATTAGCTCGATTTTCCACATACGAAACAGCGCTGAGTGCCATTCCTCACTCATGTGTTTGTCCATCTGTGAAATGAAGCTGGCAGCTCTCCCTGACACCGTGGGAGTGCTGCAGGGATCGGTTAAGTGTGGCTGCAGAGCTTTGCAAGCAATGCGACCCAACTGCAGACGAGAGTTGCTCTTCATTCAGGAGCCCCGTTAACATCCTCTGCTGCCCCAGCTCACTGATTTAATTGAAGTGGGCAAGGCTGGAAGGAAGGATGAGGATCCCAAAAGATTCCCTTTGGAGTTTTTTTCCACTCTTCCACCCCAGATAAATTTTATTATTGTTGAGGTCTGCAGCCACTCTGAGAGCCTCTGTTCCTCTCCACTTACAGACCTCAGATAGTCTGCAGATGTTGGTCTATGCCCCCCCATAAACCCTCTTTTCCACCCTGCTGCCCTTGCATCTCATAATACCACCTTGCTGCCACTGAATCAGCCCAGACCTGGCCAGGGTTTTTCTAGGTAGAAGGTGTGTAATGAACCAATGAGGAAATCTGGAGCAAATTCCTTGCCCAGTCTTGGGGCAAAAGAACTCTTTCAGGTTGAGCTTTCATAGACCTCTTGGCAGGTATGGTGCTCCACTGTCTTTCCAGAATATAAGAAACAGTCCTCATTTCTAAGTTCTTTGTTAGCTCCACCAGGTACCTAGAGGATGTTGCCTTCACTCAGACCAGTAATATATTCTTATTACAAATGTTGCATCATGAATTAGAGGATTATGGAAATGTAGCAAGAATATCACCCATGATTGCAGGAAATGTTAAGCCTTTGTGCCAAATTGTATTGACCTTCCTTTTGGAAGAGAGTTGAGCATGCCGTCCTGGATGGGAAGGAAAGGGATCTGAGGAGGATGCTCCTTGTGGTTTCAGAACTGTGACAATCCAGACTCTCTGCATGGTGGGTCTCAAAGGCTGCAGAGGCGCTGAGCTGTTGCACCTGGGAAACCAAGGAGCTTCCCACCCATTTCTACTCCAGTTACCGTTACACCACACCAGTCAATTGGTCTGTGACTCAGGTCCTTCCCTGTGACACAAACCAACCCATGCTGCAAAGATGGTGGCGGACACCATTAAGATTACACAGTGATGGGATGCTCTTCAGGCACCTCTGCTAGACAACCCCACTGTAATGCGGAACATGAGAAAGAATGCTTTCTTGCTGCCTCCAAACTAGTCCAAACTCCATTTATGCAGGCTTTGTGCCAAAGCAAGAGACCAAACTGTTGCAGGGAGCCTGTAATTTCAAGCTAAGACTAATGAAACTCCCCACACCTGCACTGAAAGCTGAAAATTGCAGTTCTGCGTAGAGTGATCCTCACTTTCCAGCTTTTGCTGCTATGCATCAAACAAATTACTTTCCAATTAGAGGCTTCCAATCTCCGTTGCTGCTTCTTTAACCCACCAGGCAGGCTCTTCTATTCCCAGCTGAATAATGCTGCACCACACCCTTGTTCTGCTCTGGGTTTGGAGGCAGATCCTGCCAGGAGAGGATGAGTTACCTGGAAGGGCAACGTGTGCCATACAGCGATGGGTGGGGAAACTGCCTTGAGGCATTGCTAGTTGAAGGATCATCCTACCCCAAGGGCAAAGTCCATTGCCTTGGCATATTCTTGCAGAGTAACAAGCACAAGCAGGCACCTGCATGGTGAGTGCACCTTTGAAGCAGCTTCACTGCCTGTTTTAGTGAAACTCAGTCTGGGAAGGTGATTTTCCATTCCTAGTCCTGAGCAGGATTCAGGAGCCAAGCTGAAGCACGGCTGGGGTTCAGGTTTGCATGCTCTTCTTCATCACCACCACTGAAAAGAACCTGTCTGAGGTACTTTGTGACCTCAGTTGAAGGAAAAGAGCAAAACAGAATTTAGGAGGCACCTTTGCAGTTTTACCTCACTCTGAAATCACGATTTTAAAATTCCAGCAGGTTTTGAAGTTTGTGTTTTGGTGGTTTTCCCCCTTGGTGGTACTTCAGTGGCCCGATCTAGACATGGATTAGACGTGCTCAGAAAAAAAAAAGCCTTATCCTTGCAATGTAGTCATGGTCTCTCTGCTTTTCCTGGGGTAGAGATGTGGACTTTTGCTGCTTCCTGTCATTGTGTCCTGATTTTGAGATCATCTCCAGAGCAGAGCTGGGCCACCTCAGCCACTTTCTCCTCACCCTCAGCAGCCAGAGGCCAGAACTACCTCTATATTTATCACCTTAATCAAAGTCAGCTCCTTGGGTGGAGTAAGCTGAATGGGTGAGCTTGCCCGTGGCTGTGTACACAGCTCCTTTTTTATAATGTCTGCCATCCTAAAGATAGGAGATAAAACTGAGCTCATGCTCTAGTTTTTGCCTTTTGCACCCAAAAGCGTTTTGCAGCCCACTGGCCCCCCGAGCTCGTGGCAGGGGAGAGTATCTCAAGGCTTGTGGCATGTCCATGGTGGCATGCTCTTGGCTTTCAGTCTGACAGCAAATCAAACCCAGAAACACTCCCAGCTAAAACCAGACATCCAGCTTGTTCACCAGCACCACGGTGGAAGAGCAAGTTTGTCATCTGCTTACAGGGCAAGGAAGAAATTTCCTGTATCCAGTGCAAGCCCCAGCTCCATCCTCACCATAAGCAGACTCGTGGTGGCATAAATGCCAGCTGGAAAGGAAAGGGCTCACCTCCACCTCTTCCCTCCCAAAGCAGACCTCTTCCTGGCCAGCCTGTGCCGGCAACATCGCTCTCGGGACTCACCTGGTGGGAGTAAACCCAGTCCCAGAAAGAAAATGCTGGCGGGCGGCAAAGCAGCAGCAGTTAAGTTAGAGCTCTAACCGCAGGCGTTGCAGTGTGGGTGCTTCACACTGTACTTGTTTAAACAAACAACAACAACAAAAAACGTTTCGGAGACTCACACACATCGTCCTTCCTGCCTGATCTAATTATTTAATAGCAACACCCTTGCTACAGCTAGTGCAGGCCGGAAAGGAGCGTAATTCCCTCTGCCTCTGCCGGTGGGTGCGTTTTTACAGCATCGCAAGTCGCACCCGCCTCCCAGCTGGGGGAAATGGGGGGTGCTCCCCCCCAGCACCGGGGCTGCAGCCTGGCAGGAGCTGCTCTGCCTGGCCAGGGCTCTTTCTGCCCTCCTTTTCCTCCCTGCTCGGCGAAAGCATCCCCGCTGCTCTCTCCCCTCTCCATTAGCATTT
>NW_009711031.1:71953-118209 GCF_000703405.1 Apaloderma vittatum | reverse complement strand
GGCCCCCGGCCGCCTCTTCTCTGGTACCTCGCTGGCGCGGCGGAGTCTCCTGGCTTTCCGGTCTCCCCCGGCAGCAAGGCGCAGGGTCGCCTGGCCGCCAGGTCTTGAGGCGAGTGGGTCTTTGGAGCTCCGCCCGAAGGAGCGCCAGGTGGGTTGGGGTAACGGGAGGCAGCGCGACCCTCCTCGGGTGAAAAATAAAGCCCTTCAGTCTTAGCCTGTGGGATTCCCGCAAAGGCAATGCCGAAGGCGGTACACAGCCCCACTGCACTCAGGGAACGCTTACCTTGGGCCAGCTGCTGTTCCCCTGACAAATTCTGCTTCTTCAGAAGACTTCCAGGCTGCTGTAACCGAGCCCTGCCTTCAGCCAGGCAGACAGGGCAAAGGGCCTGCTCGGGAATCTTTCTAGTTCGATTTTTTGGGTGTGATTTCAAGGTCTAAGTAGCCAAAAAACAAACTTTGCCTTACCTAGCTGTCAGAGTTTGTAGTGAATTGGATAGATCTGTGAGACTAGACAAGGAATGGCGCAGTTACTGACGAATAAATTACACTATTTAATATCTTACTGCAATAAATACAGCAGTTCAGACCTCTCACAATTATGGCAGCTAACATACATTGAGGTCCCAATAACCTGAAACTTCCTTTTCAACTGTAGAAACACAGAATCCATTTTAAATTGATTTCTGAAGAATAATACAGTGCAGGTAAATGCACGCTATCATGTACGGGACTTCCTGTTAAGCCTGAAGAACACCAACCAAAAGTACACTTTACATTGCTGCTAAATGGAAGGGCGAAAATGAATATAGGCTTGCCCATGCCTGAAGTATTCTGTCGATTTCAAATGTAAATTATCTTCCATTTAAAAATAAACAGTGTCAACCTGGAGCAAAACAGAAAAACAGAGAGCTTGAGAGCTTTAGATTTTTTTGTTGTAACTTAATCAGCGTGTCAGCATAATATGGTCTTGCTGCCAGAAGTGTCATCTATGCCTGTAATCACAATGATTTTTATGATCTGCCATTTGACAGATCTCCCCCAGCTCTTACAGAGCTCAGATGTTTTAGACTCCAGCCTGGATTAATCCCTTGTCTAGTAATTGCATTTGGCAGAGCTACAGGCTTTCTACGGTTACAATTGGACAGGCTGCTTTTCCCTTTAAGTCCCAAACCATTACTCTTGAGTTAAAAAGCCTGCTCTCTTTTCCTTGCAATGACTAAAGTGGCTTATACATAAATGATGTGGTAATAAATCAATCTGACAGGCTTTTAGAAAGAAGTACCCACATAAATAATTCACAATATTTGAGTAATATTTCTGCCAGATCTGGCCTCTAGAACGAGTTTTTTTTCTTTTACTCCATCTCTATGAATGTGAAACTAGTTGTTCAGGAGTGGAGTGTTCACTGTTTGGTTTCGTAACTGTGAGGTGTTACTGTTTCACACATGGAATAGAGCTTGTTTGCCAAACAAGTTGTTCTACCCCCCACCCCCACCCCGGTGCAATAAAACAGTCCCTCTTACTACAAACCTAGCTTTTTATTAGAGGGGATTTTTTTTTATAACGTCGTTGAAGGATTATTTGTGAAGGAGTACCGGTTGATCCCTTTATGGAAACCTTTTCTATACAGAATTGTGGATTAATGCAACGCGAAGAAATGAACTAATGTGAGGAATTAAGATTTATATTCCTAGAAAGCAAATGTATTTCAAACCTAAAATTATTTTGAATGATCTGTTTCATAAGGTGCTACTGATGCATTTTTAACTAAAGAAACTTTGTGGACCCTTTGTAAAGCAACAGTGACAATGAGCGCTGAATTTTAAAACAGTGAACAAAGTCATGTAGGCAAAAGGTAATTTACATGTAACACTGCTATTAAAAACATTTTTGGAGGAGCAAAATCTGAAAAATATGCAGTCTAAACCACAGCAACACATGAGTTAAACCAACCCATTTGGACTACATTTGTAAGTGCTAGGAATTAGGATCCTAAAACAATATTCAGTAAATATAGTGATGTTCCATGAATTCATGACAAGCATATAGACAAAAAGCTCCATAGGAGGAGTAAGGAGATGAGCTTTGTGTCCGTTGTTCCAAAAATGCAGGAACTGACCAGGTAGGGTTCATTTCAGATGTTGGATGTATTCAAACATACCAAATAGAAATACTCCCCCACGAATGCACAATATTATTCCTCTAAGCGTCTATAAAGATAAGGAAGAAGGAGCTTTGCACTGTGCTCATTAAAATGTTAATCCATAAAACGTGTAACCAGAATTAGTGTTCTCCGTTTTGTGCATGGAGACTATCATCATCCTAGACGTCCCAAAAGAAAACATAGTACTGCCTGATAAATCTAAGGTTTAAATTTTGCTTTTGGACCCACATATATAGATTCCACTGAAATAAGTGGGACCGTCTGAATGTCTGTCAAATTTGAAATGTGCTTTAACTGTGGAGAAATTGGTATAGTGGTATTTGTAAATGCCTTGAAAGCAAATATATTTACTGCATATTGTTCAAACTTTCTATATTAGGTCTCTTTATTCTCTTGCTGGGGTGGCTTTACTACAGAATGTGGTCTGAATCAGTACAGACAAGATGCATCAGTTTGGTATTGGCAAACGTCAGAGGCCAGCTTTAGTCTGCATCCCGTCTCCCTGTGCGTTTCATCATTTAACCTATGGAACACCGAATATCTTTGTCTTCTGTTGAAGTTAACACAACATTACCTCACTTTTCTCGAATCATCAAGGTTTTTCGGCTAGAGATATTATCAGAAGTCAAAAATGAAGAGTTATATATATTGTATGCAATTTTCCCACAGCGATTTCATAATTTCACTCATTTTAAACTGTGGCATAGCACAGGCCTGTCTTGATTACGAACATCTTGTACTTAAAAGATGTACACCTCAGCTCAGTTTTGGGTAAAGCAGCCTTTGAGTAACGGGTTAATCAACTTACAGTTTAGAGTTTGCAGAGTAGAGAATACTCTACAGAAATACACGTTTTGAAGTGTTTTGTATTTTTTGTGCTAAAGCAATATGAACCGCAGGTTAAATATGTGGTATTACCTCTAGTGCCTGCTGAATCACTCATTGCTACATGCATAGCTGTTTGTTCTTGGTGGGATCGGTAGAATCGGCATTTATTGAAAGAACGCTAAAGATTTTTGCTCAGCAAACTAAAGCTTCACTGTGAAGGAAACTTAACCATATAGAGAGGGATAAGGTTGAATAAAAAGCACTCTAAAAGTGCACAATATGATGAAGTCATGGATTATGTAATGCTACAATTAGTTTTTTGAAATAGCTGTGTTCTAGTTGAGTGTTTCCCAGGTTGTGGTACTTCCACAATTCATGGTATGCAAACTATTTGGAAGTGGTGCAAAACTGCCTGCTTCTTCCTTCCATGTGAAGAGAACTGGAACTGGCACTCCTAGCATAGCATTAAGGCACAGTGCACAGTCCGAAAACCTAGTTTGTCAAGGCAGAGGGAAACTGATAGGAAAAGAGGTGACTTAGGACCAAAATCTGTTCTGGGGGTAATGGGCAGTGAGGTAGAAAGGTGTGTGAGGATGTGTTAATTTAGAAAATCGGAACTCATGTGCATACTCTCATGGAACGTGAAGGTGTTGCTGCTGTAACTGACAGTAGTAGTTGAACAGATCTAAATTCAGGATTATCTGTTCTAGAAGACTGGCTTATTTCCTACATGAGAATCTCTGTACCCACCCAGATGTTTCTCAGCAGCTGCTCAGTTTACTACCACCATACAAATAAATACCAACTTCTAGAGTGCTGTTAAAAATTAGTATTTCATATCCAGTTTCTCCAAAACAGCCATTTTTCTGGTGGTGTGTCTACTATGTCCAAATTTTAAGCTTTTGTATTATTGATTTTTTTTTTTTTTTTAGAAAGCAGGATCAGAATATGGTAGTAGTAAAAGCTATTAAGATTCTTTGCCTGTTCTTGCCTATCAAGATAACGTTTTGGGGTACAGTGCAATACATGGTCTTGTGTGTGTTTTTTCTCAGTGATAAGAAGACTTCCTGAGAAAATTAACCACTAAACTGAAAGATGTTCCCTGTGAATAATAAATAATGATCACAAACACAGAAGTAAAAATATAATTTCTAGGTGTCTTTGGACTGACGATAAACTGCTTTTGTCATCCTGCATACAGAGCAAGTATATTTGAAGTTTAATTATTTTGAATGGTTTGAAAGTATGGCTGTTTTAAGACCAGTTTATGAATCAGGCAGTCTCCTAGCATTGTCCTGGCCCTGGAGGATGCCTGAAGCACTCTTGTACTCTAGTCAATAACTTATTATCTACTTCAATATTAATATTTCATGTGAGTTAAAATGTTGAGGCGGAGAGGGGAGGAAGCAGTATTCTACTGAGGAATGGAAGTGCCTTGCCTTCCCTGACTCCTGGCTCTGGTATTGAGGTAGATTTATAACTCCGTTTGCAGAATTAACTGCTACTCTAATAATTCTGAAATTGAAGTTCCGTCACTTTGAAATGCGCTGACAATTGCTTTGAGACACAGGGCTTTGCTGGGCTGCGCTTCTCTGATTAAAAAATACCACCATGTTGCTCTACTAAAATGTTTGGTTTAAACCAGGCTCACAGCTGAAAACTCTGAAACTAAACTCCCATCAACTGTCTCCTTCACACAAGCTGTGGAGTAATACGTAATTTGAGTACAAACTATTTATTGCAAAGAAGTATATCGTTAGTATTGTCTAGCAGCATCTGATCTGTTGGATTAAAACCATATGATGGGTGGCTGTTTTCAGCATAGCTCATACTTCCTCATTCTCATTCAGAATCAATTCCCGTATCTTACTCGGAGCTTCATTAAATGTGTATCTCTTCAGAGTATTTAGACTGATGATGGTACAACACATATAAAAAATTAAAGGATTTAATACTGGTTACAGGTAAAGCAATTTTGCTTCGAAAGGCTACCTATCTATTGTATATTAAGATTTGTGTCAAACTGGTAATAGGATTATGTAGGCAAATGCACATATTTTGTGCACTATCTTTTCCCCAAGAGCTTTGTAATTATTAAGATCTGTTTTGTCGTCCTGCTTAGAGTGGGGGAAAAGAAAAGTACCATTGTTCAAATTTTGATTCCCTCTGCCACTCCCCACACCTACTCTTTTCTTCTCACCGTCTGCCTCACAGTACAGTGAACTTTTTGCTTAACATGAGAAATAGTTGCTTAAATCACAAGTGTTTCTGCTGGAAATACTGGTTTCTATTTGTCCTATTCCAAAACCAAATATATTTACCACAAAGTGCAGCTAACTTTTCATTGAAACACATTCAAATGTATAAGCACAGTACAATTATACAACTTCTGGGCTGAAGAC
Organism: Apaloderma vittatum; assembly: GCF_000703405.1. Taxonomy (NCBI): domain Eukaryota; kingdom Metazoa; phylum Chordata; class Aves; order Trogoniformes; family Trogonidae; genus Apaloderma; species Apaloderma vittatum. The sequence goes on along the minus strand of NW_009711031.1, from coordinate 112,815 downwards.
GAATAAATTATATCGAACCAAAATTAAGGAGAATTTTAGCTGGCATAATTACCAGTGCTCATATTTGCCAAGAAAACAACCAGTATCAAAATTGTTTGCCAAGTTCTCAGTGAACTTTGACTTCCTTGTTTAGAGACCAGAAAACCAACTTGTTTTAAAAAGTACTGAACCTTGAGTACAGTAGAAAAACGGAATACTAGCCAGGTTCCAACTGACTGTCAAATAACACTATCTACTGAGAGTTTTAGACTTTCTCAAACCGTTTTGACATCTCCAGCTCTCTTGTATGGGTACTGACTTGCCTTCTCTTCGTATTGCGTACAAACGTCTGTGTGGTAGCGTACCAGTTGTACCCAGCCCGTGTGCAAATACAACGAGAGATTGTGTCTGTGCGCTGATACAGAAGTGCTGCTGCAGCTCCGTTGCTCTGGTTGCCTAAGCCCTCGGGAAGACAGTCTGACCACTTCTCCGGCAGCAGGTGGAGGGGGAGCGAAGGACTCCGTCGTTGTTGGATGCTGGCGTGGAAAAGGGTGCCATCTACTGAATTACCTGTAGCAGTTCTTAAAATTCACAGGGGTTCTGTGTGTTTTTCAACTCCACGTAATTTGTGTGATACCACCCTAATACAAGGCGGTATGATTACAGTCGAAACAATAATCTAAAGACTGACAGGTCAGGGTATAGGCTGAAAAAATTTTTACTCACAAGAACGATTTATTTGTCTTTTGAATGGAATAATTATTGTTGTTATGTAATTCAATTTAGGCTCAACCTTACTGGTTTTGTGGGTGGAAGACCAGAACAGTGCCTCTACTTCTAGGATGAAACTAGCCATTTCTGCCTACATAGTGTAATGTATTTAAGAAAAGTTTTGACTGTTCTGAAGTGACATCAGAAAGCAAATTTCCAACAGGGGCTGCAGCAGTTCCGTAGTATTGCTGTAATATCCAACACATCTGTTAAAGAATATTGTTATACTCACTGGGCAGTGGACTTCAACAGCTTTTTGGCCTGTCTTCATACAGACTGTTAGTTCTGTTATCTTCAGCATTTGTATTTTCTTTTATCTTTAGGGATGCCTGAAAGTCAAGGGAAACACAATGAAAGCAACAGTTCCAGTGCTAACAGTTTGGTTGCTTGCTTCGGACAGGTCAGTTCCTTTATCAAGAAGGAAATAGAATTCTCATGCTTGCGCTTCTGGAAGTCTGCTTTGCATATTTATGCATTTTAAAATTGGATACTATAAGGCTGGAGTCATATCCATTACCCTAGTTATGCTCTACCTAGTTGTACATTACATTTTCATCCATCATAGCCTTGGCAGGCCTCAAGTTATATTTCTCCAGATTCTTCACAAAAGGTTCTTGATTTTGCGCTTTTAGAATGGAGCTCGTTTTATTCTCTTATTAACAGATGACCTGATCATGCTTGTACACAGTCTCAGTACTGGTTCAGAAACTTAAACTCCTTTCAACTATTAAAAAAATGTGAAAAAGAAAACCATATCTGGACTGAACACATTTTTTGTTGGTGAATTCCCTTCTCCACAACAGGCATTTGTACATAGTTCCTGGATATGGCATAGGCACACGCACACTCTCTTTTTCTTTATGCCTTTTGGTTACAGGCTTGCATTCTAATGACAGAAAAATGCAAAGTTATTTCTTTATGTTTAAATAGGACCAAATACAAATTAGAGAGGTTTAGCAGGCGTTGGACTTTAGGTGACACACCACAGTGTAGAATTCTGTGTTCTGAACAGTTAGGCAGCCAACACATGCATACACAATACTTAGAATTTAGGTGGTGAAATCTCTCTTCTATCCCACATCAGAGCAGAGCAACACAAGCTTTTTAGTGCTTGGATCCTTTAACATGCACTTAGGCTTCTCTAGCCTTTGCACCTCATATATTTCTGCTAAGACAAGGAGGAAAAGTTACAATACTTCAGGCTTCCAGTGAAGCTGCTGTTATCTATCCAAATGACCTTCCCTGCATAAGGAGAACATTCCTCCAGAAAATTCTATTTTGACTGCTTGCCTGAGCTGCTCTCCTCCCTGCCCTGATGGCATATGATGGTAGAGTAAGGTTAAACGCTGGAATTTTTAAATACACTTTTCCTGTTGGTCACAGAAATACCGTGTTTCATTTTTGAGAGGTGAGATACAAGCTTAGATGTGTGTTCCTGGCAACTGCATTAAGATTTCAGTAGGATAGTAATAGGCCTGGATCATCTCAGTTTTTCTAATGTAAGTAATGGTTATGAGAAATGAAAAATAATGGCTACAGCTCAATAATTAATGCTTGTATACATATACTTCAGGATTAAGATAAAAAACCAATATAGTGCACAAATGTAAGGCACAAACACATCCTTGTCTGTTACATCCTGGTTCTAAAAATGGATCATACAACTCTTGGAAGGACTGTACATGAAAAAATGTAAAGGAGGGATATTAGGAGAAGAAGGGGAGCTAAAGCAGGGAGAGAGTGATTTGTCTTACTTTGGTTTTGTTTTTGTCAAGTACCAATACACAGCAAGTGAATATCAAGCTATCCAGCATGCTCTTCGTCAGAGACTTGGTCCAGAATATATCAGCAGTCGGCAAGCTGGAGGCGGACAAAAGGTACGAACAAACATTTGTAGATGTTTCAGGTCACTGTTTCTATTCCCAGGAAAACTAGAGTAAAAAAAGTTACAATAATCCTTACTTTTGAAATTAATTTCCTACTAGTAGTTTAATATGCAGCTACGAAAGCAAATTCAGCATAGCATAAATTCTGGCTTTTACTGACCCAAAGATTCATTTTACACTTTAAAAAAAAATGACTTTTCAGTGCTTCATCCTTTACAAGGCAATATGTATCTACTTGGGGAACATTGGGATGTTTTTCTTACTTTTTCCCAGAACTGGAATATAGGAAGCATTATATAACACTGGCTGCATTTTACCCTCTTTAGTGCCTGCTACCTCTGTCTTCCATTGCTTACGTCATGTTTGTTGTCTTATTAATCCTCCATTGCAGTTACTGGAAGAGGGTGAACCTAAAGCCGCGCCATCATCCTGTTATTCACATTATCTGAACCTTAAACTCAGATGGGTTTATGCAGAATAAGATGATGTGCATAATCTCTCTTTAAAATAAAGCAGATACAGATGTGTGCATGTGGGCACATATTTATATCTATGTATTTGTATATATATTTATGTATATATGCATTCCTTTTCAGGTCTGTTACATTGAGGGTCACAAGGTAATCAGTCTGGCCAATGAGATGTTTGGCTTCAATGGCTGGGCTCATTCAGTCACTCAGCAGAATGTTGGTAAGTATATCTTGAGGGTAAAAAAGTCTTTCCTCTTGTTTCACTGTGAGGCACTGAAGGAAAAGTCTCTCACATAAGGACTAGGGTATCTGTCCTTGAAACTGATCACTCAAAAAAAACCCCAGGGAGACGCACGTGGAATTTACAAGTGTCTTAACAGTTGGTAAGAATGAGAGAAATTGAATAATAATAGACCTTCTATTTTCTTTTTAGATCTTGCACTATGTCATAGTCATTATTCATAGAATGCGTCGGGTTGGAAGGGACCTTTAAAGGATTCTAAGCATATTTATGGTTATTCATCAGCTATTTTAATCAAGTTTGCTGATCTCTATGGGAACACTCAGTCGAGAGTAATTACAATTAAACTATTTAACACCCAGCAGCTCTGCACCAACTTTTATACTCACTTGTAATTTTTATATTCTAACTAGTTCATATTCTCAGTTAATATTCCCTTAATCTTGAGGGACTCACCTTTTCCTACAGTAGAAAGATTTGGAAAAATTCAGGTGATCCTAAAGTTTACGCTTCTTCCATCTCCATAGCTGAAGTGTTACCTACCAGCAGAGTGTTGTCCTTGTTTGCAGATGTGCTGTGCTTAGACTGAAGACTGGTTGTTGAAGTGGCTCAAAAAAGCTGTGAAAATATACCTCCTTCCTTTCCTCCTTCAGAAATAATTTCTTACCTCAGGCTGTCAGATTCTAGACGTAGAACAAATCACTTCATTGCTTTCCACGTATTCTGTACCACATCCCCCCCGCCCCTTTTTCAGTCAAGAAAGGCCGGACATCCTTCAAACTTCTGCCATTTTCAAATAATGCCGTAACAAGTCATTCCTTAGCAATTCAGAGACAGAGAATTCTGTTATGTTTGATTTTAAATTCCTGGATAGAAGAAAGGCTTGCACTTCTGGCAAGTGTACGAAATACTTAAACAAATAGACTAGATGAGTACAGAAAAACTTTTGGACCCCAGAGTACAGGTGAGCAAAGTACTCGGACCTCAAAGCATTTCCTTTCAGACATTTGTCATGTTTCTATCAGACTTGCAAGACTGCTACCTAGAGCGCCCTATGTATACTGTATAGTGTTGCTTTTGGTTTAAAATAAGGTAGATTAGAGATTGTGAATTTAGAGTTGTACTGCAATCTCTTAAGCTCTTTAGGCAGCCTGTCCTGGATAAAACCTTGTGCAAGATTTTGCAAACTGGAGGCTTCTAGTGTTTGATAGGAAGGAAATTATTTTTATAGATAACAATTTGTTTTCCAGTACTCTTTTTATCAATTGATACTTTGAGTCTTCCCTTCCAGCTGAAACACTGTTACGCTTTGGACATTTAGGATACCTGGCTGAACAGGAAGTAACATTTAAAACTCTGTCTTCTTTTATATGCTTCAGTTTATACATGTAGTAGCAGGGTGTGAGTTTTTGGCAGGTCTAACCACTAATAACCAGAAAGTATCACATAACATGTTCAGAGCATACGTGCAAGACAGCATTCTCAAACTACAGTTACTATTTTGTTAGTCATGCTCCATTTCATAGAAGATGATACAGTATTTGGGCATATTCGATATGTATGGTACAGGTTTATGAATGTCCGCAGAAGACAGCACAAGATCTAAATGTGGATCAGAAGTCTTTTGTATTATTTAGAATGTTATTTTTACCTCCCCTAGACTTTGTTGACCTCAACAACGGCAGGTTCTACGTGGGTGTCTGTGCATTTGTGAAAGTTCAGCTGAAGGTAAGTGGATTTTTTTATTTGCTCTGTCTCTAGTTGAGCGATTGCCTAAAGCTGTGAATGAAAGTTCATGCATAGGTCAGACTGTGGTTCAGGAGTACTGTATTATACCAGAGAACTCAGTAGCATCCAAAACACTGACTTAGCTCTAGAACAACCAGCTAAGAGCAGGTAGCCATGCTTAGGAAAGCAAAGCATCGACTAAGAAGTGCTGTATGTGCAGAAAGTTCCCTGTACTTACCATTTTAAAAATTTTACTGCAGGATGGGTCATACCATGAAGATGTGGGGTATGGAGTCAGTGAAGGCCTAAAGTCTAAGGCCCTGTCCCTAGAAAAGGCAAGAAAGGAGGCAGTAACAGATGGACTGAAGAGGGCACTCAAGTAAGTGAAGATCAATACTTCTACATTTTCAGAGGTTAAGTGAGAATTAAGTATTATTTTCAATCACAGTGAGCTCTTTTATTTCTCAGGTGCTTTGGGAATGCTCTTGGGAACTGCATCCTAGACAAAGACTACCTACGAGCCGTGAATAAGCTTCCACGTCAGGTGCAGTACACGGGCTGTTAGAGCAGGGACTGCTTGCTAGATGGGTGCTGCTCCTGCTTCTTCATATTAAAAAGATTATGAGTAATTATATCAGTGCATCTCGTCCCTGAATGTTTCCAGCTATGAGGCAAATAGGCTTTGCCTGCTAGTTTGTGTTGGTACATCGATTTTGCAACTGAATTGTGAGAGCAGGATGTACTGGTCTCAGCTGCTGGAGAAAGAGGAATAACATGAGGAAAGATCTATACTCAATTTATTTATTTTAAATGCCTGATATGATACTACTGGCAAACCATGGCTCTTAGACACGTGAAGAATTAGCACTAGAACTGATGTGTACTTGAACACTTACTTTCCATGCCATAACTATGGTTCTTATCCTTCCCAAACAACAAGAAGCCACGTTACTTCTTGCTTTGCTTTTCAGCCTCCTTACCTCCTTACATTTCAGTTTGCAAAGAAAGAGCTGCGGTTACTTTACCTGCTGTGAAATGTTCACCTCAGTGAACCTTCTGAGGTAACCAACACCATGGAGAAACACCTCTGTCAGAGGTCTTTGGTCCAGAGAGACAAGAAACAGTGATGTGCATCTTCATCAGTGATGACCGTACTGTAACCCCATTCCTTCAGCGCTATCACGATTTGGACCTGTGCTGTGGCGTAACACAGCAGTCCTCAGAGTGTTGAGGTTGCCCCTCAGTAACCAACATTAATCTTACTAGCTCCTCGAGTGCCAGCGGGGGGCAATAGGCTTCTAGGTGGTTGCCTACCTTGCTGAGTGAGGAAAAAGGAAGCCTTTTACAGCTGCTGCTGAATGGCATTTCCTAGTAAAGCTGCCATCATTATACAAGGATTTACCAAATGCCAGCCCCGAGCTGTAAGGCGGTTCTATGTAGCTAACCTGGACTGCAGGAGCGGATCCAAAGTGACACCCTGCCAAGTAAAGATGGCACAGAGCTCTGCTTTGCCAGGGTCATTGTCTATTAGTGGTATTGTCACAAATTTGTAAAAATACAGAGCCAAACCAGCCCATGTTTAATCAAAAGAGCGTGGTGTATCTCAGTGATCTCAAGGTTTCAGAACTCAGTAGATGTTTGCCATGCCCTTTAATACAAACATGGAAATAGAACTGGCAAAACTAACAGACTCAGCAACAGACTGGTGAGACTGTCTGAGAAGCTGTACAATTGTGCATCCATCACCCACATCTGTTCTCATTTGCAGGGAGCGCAGTATGGGGAGACATGGGCACCTGCCCTAGAGCACTGAACTGTTAAACTAACACGAAGTTGCATGAATTCAATGATTAATTAAGTCAGTGACTTTGTACTGAAAATGAATTTCATTTTTCTAATTAATACTCTACTTAGAGCAAACAAATCAGATTTTTCAACATTATTGTATAGAAGAAGCCTGTGCATACTTTGTTAAGCTGATGAAGAAATTTTCTGAATATGTTTTTTCTTCCTTTACTAGATACCCCCTGAGTTAGAGTTGGCCAAAGCTAAAAGACAAGACTATGAGCCTGAAATAGAGAAAGCAAGATACAACAGCTGTTTGGAAAGGCAGAACATGGGAGGGAGACAATGCTGTGAGATGGCATCTAACTGTAAGCCTGCTCAGACAGAGGCTGCTGCAGTGACAGTAGATCAGGAACAGCCAAATAGTACCAGGTGACTCTGCTATTATAAATTTGTTTTATAAGCTATATACGTTATATATTATATATTATCATAGAATGGCCTAGGTCGGAAGGGACCTTAGAGATCATTTAATCCAACCTCCCTGTCATGGGCAGGCACGCCCTCTCTCCACTAGACCAGGTAACACATGGGGACCAAGTGGGAATTGAACCCCCAACCTCAGGGTTGTCATTGTTGTCAGCACCGCACTCAACCCATTATATATTACATATTACATATATTAGAAGTTACTGTACCTTTTAAGACATATGAACAGCCCAGTTTGGAAGATGCCATAAAATGGTAGTTTAGTGGATTTTCCTTGCCGTTACTTTATTACACGTTTTTTTTCTTCATAAAATGGAATTGCTGAAATCCCATTTAACTTTGTGCTTACTTGGGAGGGGAACAGAAATACAGACTCTTTAGCTACCGAATGTGATGCCACTTACCAGCGGAAACTGAGACAAAAGCAGCTACAGCAACAGTTCCGGGAACAGATGGAGAAAAAGCGCCAGGCTCCAGCAGTTACTCCTAGCAGCAAACAGGGTAAGACTTGACCTTAACAGCTGACAGTTTTCATGATAGGTACTGGCAGGCATGTGTTACCCTCGATACAGGAGCCTGACCACTTTCATTTGCTTCGTACTTTTCCATCAACACACCTTTGAGGCCGAAGGAAGGAGGATTATCATACTTTCTCCTCCTTCTATGTTCTTAAAGTAACAGGAATGTGGGCTCTAAAACTGCATTGTTAAACCTACGACTTTTCAGCCCTCTTGAAGCATCATGCAGTGCCACACTTGGCTGTTGTCAGCACCTAACGTGCTGCACCAGCGCTGGGGCACAGCACGTCCCTGAGGTGGTTGCAGGCAAACACACATTGCATTAGCTACTAGCACGTTGCTCTTTACTCACGGGGATGTGTAGACAGCCATGTAGTAAGCAGTAACTTGGGGATGGGGCAGACACTTTAAAGTAGCGCAGTAGCTCTTGTCAGCGGATACAGTCTTACCATTCCATATACTGCTACCAGCTCTAGGAAAAAAGAGGGTGTCAGCTTCTGCTTATCACTTCAGACTCATGCTGAGCAAAGGGTTCTTCTGATATTATTCTCTTCCTGTGTTACTTCCATCCAGCAACATCCGATCCTCCTGTGAAGCACAGCACTCCCGCAGCTGTACAACAGGAGCTCGCGATAGAAGAGGAGTTCTTTGCAGGTCAGCCAAAACGTGATGAGTGATAGAGTGTTAAACCCTTAGCATTTTAATCAGCTCTTCAGAGTATAGTGTAAAAGTTTTGTAGAGCCTGGAATAATAGAAGTGTGCATATGAGTGTGATCTTAACAATACAAACTTGATCTTAAAATATTTGCTTGAGTGGCAGGGAAATGATGCCCGTCGGGTTTCATACTTAATGCTTTTCAGTGAGGTTGTTATACCTATTTAGTAAATCCTTTTCCTGAAGCTATATTGCACAGAAAAGCAATTTACAAGTTGGATCACAGTTGCAGCATGGTGCCTGGCCATTGCTTAAGTCCAGAGTACAAGGGGTAGTACCATTTCCCTGCACTGACATACAAGATGTTTTAAAGTTGAATTTTTTTTAGTGGCCACCACTTGTAGCAAAAGAGGGGGCTGGTCCTGGAGTTGCTGTCATTCCTGTAGTACAATACTGTCATCTTTGATTTCATCACCTTTTCATTCATTCTAGATGACCCTGAGCTTTGGGACATTTCCTTGGAGAACATTGATCTTAAGCTACTGAGTCACAAAACAGCAGACCCATCGCCTGGACACCAGACACCTGAAACACCCCGTGGATGTCATCAAATGACCACTCGTAACAGGACACCCCACAGAATGAATTACCACAAAGCTTCGGCTAGACTTGCACAACTGCAGCCGTCTGCTACAACCGTGAGCAACAGCAGCTGCGCCAACCAGCATGCCCCAGGTACGTGCTACCAAAACACAACTGACTGGCCTTAGCAGTGGCTCTTGGCCTCGAAAGCAGCGCTGTTAGATTATTAAGTTGGAGTGGGACAACCATTCCTCTTCTCTTGGACCTGGCTGCAGATGCTGCAATAGCAGGCTAGGAGAACTGTCTGGTTTCTCCATCCAACTGTCCTACCAAGGAAGAACTAGAAAAAGAATTGAGGAGCACGTTTAGAAACAAAAAGCTTTCAGAAATCTGCATTTCTCACTGTCTCCCTGTTTGGCAGAGTGCAGCCCCCATAGGAGAAGTCAAAGCTTGAAGAAAAGGAGGCTAGAACCTACGTAAAGCACCTGGTGGTATCGTTACCTCCGTACTGGATTACATCAGAAGACTGCAGTTGTCTGTTCAAATTATGTGAGCAAGTCTAATACATTGATGGATTTTCATGCATATTGTGGTGAAGCTACAGTGAGGAGTTTAATACAGCCAGCAAGAGCTCAATGTACTTTCAGGATATTTCACATTTCAGATGTCTTTTTCTATAAACGAGCAATCATTTGTGCTTCTGCAGCACCAGATTTGTGGCTGTATTACAAGCTGATGTTACACAGCACATGCCTGAACTGGTAACAGAATTAATCTTTAAAACAAGATGCAATTTGTAGCTTCTTTCTCCCTCAGTGTTGCATTTCACCACAGAGAGATGGTTCATGGGAGAGGGCACCGTCAGGTGGCAAAGCCAACACCCTGCGGTTGCTGAGGGTGTGAAGCTGCAGCAGTGTTCACCTCTGAGGTGCGGCCCAGCCGTTCACCCTGCAGCTGCACCCACAGGGCCAGAGCCCCCAGCTCTGCCTCACCTCACGCCTCAGCCCGGTCGGGGCAGTAGCATCACCGTCAGCTCAGCTGTGCCTGCGTGGGGCAGGAGCACTGGGCTGGGGCTGCTGCCATACACACACGTCTCAGTGCTTGCTTGGACCCTTTGTAAAGTAAATGGAAGATGCACTTCTCTCTTTTTAAATGAGCTTTCAACCCTTTTCAAAACAAAAATAAACACGTGATTTGAAAAACAAACCATCCTTTTAGCCGTTTGTGCCTCTGTACCCTTCAAACCATTACAACTCCTTTCCTGTTTAACAAGCTCCAAGAAGTTAACGCAGTCTGACTAGTTACTAGCAGGAAGCTAAAGAGACTACCTGCACATCTGTACAGCCTTGCATTTGCTTTAGGATGGGCAACAGAAAACTTAAGTGGTTTTTTTAAACTTCAGAGCAAAGCAACAGCTGTTCCTCCCTGAAAGGAAGACGTTTTAAGCAGCACTTCATGCTGGATACAGTATTGTTTTTCAGAAGCACACTGCTGGAGGCAAGGAAGGTGATACCGCAGGACTGGAAGTTAGAGCTGGACCAGGAAAATTTACCCAAAGTCTTCGATTAGTCCAACCCTGAAATTAGTGTCAGACTGAAAACAGGACCTTGTTGTGCTTTGTCATCACTGGCCACACCTCATCTGCCATCTGTCTGGCCACGCCTCTTAAAGCCAGCTAAATGTAAATACCTTTGACATATTCAGCATTTATCCCTGTTCCACCACCCCACCTTCATCACTTCATCCGTCCTTTTTCCTTGAAAGTCTCTGCTATCCACTCACATCCCCCTCAACAGGCCAAAGAACAAGGATGGCCTTCAGACGGGACCAATTAACTGTAAAAGATTACAACTAGAAAATAAGCTTCACATTTCACCACACCAGTTTCTTTCCAATTCAGTGCTGCCGTCAGAACAGCTCGGGAAGAAACACATACCACACGCCTGAGTCACGCAGTCACTGCTGAAATCAGATACCTGTCAGGAAGGGAATGTGTACACATTCAGAACCACGGTGTTCAAAGCCACCCGTTCCAAAGTTCTACGGCAAAAAATATTTAAAGGCTCACATAAACACAAGGGCATCGGCTTTCCTGACTCATGAGAACAGCGCAAACACAACCATGCCACCTCCCAGAGTAATCGCTGCAATACTCCTCCCAGGATTGGTCCCTTTGAGAAGGGCAGGAAAACTTAGAGCTTTTTTTTTCCCTTCCCCTCTAAGGCAGGCCTTGCACAGCATGACTCAAAAGCCATTCTTAAAATGGAAAGAAATGCAGCAGCAATTAGTGTTTAGAAATACCAAATAATTCCTGCAAGTCTGCAGCTGTTGGAGAATGACCCTGTAAGGCAGTTCCACGCTTCACCAGTACTGCCACAAATCTGGGGATGGCATTTCTGTTACGAATCTATACTAAGGAGTTTCTCTTCCCAAGCACTGCCCACCTCTGCTCCCTTCCACCCCCAACAGAAAGAGAGGAGTGGGGCTCCACTGTGCCCAGGATGGGCCTTCCCCAGCCCTTGCAGCACACTCTGCTCCAGCTTTGCCACCCTGAAGCAGCGCAGCACTCACACAGTGAGAGGCGCCGAGATCTTCACTGGCATCATGAGAGTGTTTTTCTATTTGGTAACTCCTTGACAGACTCAGCCACAAAAGCAATCACACGCTTACCTGTTACCCTTCGCCCCTTCCCCCGCCCCTTTGGCCCCTCCCCTCTTAAAGAAAATCCATTCTACGAATTGTTCTTTATAGTACCTTGTGTCAGAACATTCTATTAAAAGGCCAAAGGCTCGTTATTGACCACTGCTTTTAAGAAGTTAAGGTCTCATTAAAATGGGTTTCTTGCACTTTCCTGTGACAAACTGATAAACTGAGTAACAGTTAAATTGCTCCAGGAAGAGGACGGAGAGGATGGAACCTGCTGTTCAACAAGAAAACCCACAGCTCAACAAAAGCAGGTTTGGTTTATTTGAATGACTTCATTAAATATTCTACAAAGGTAACAAATTGCAGCACAAAGCGCAATCATACAAGGAGCGCAGTGCCTGGGTTTAGTGCAAAACATACAACTAACTACGGCCAGGGAAGCCCAAAGTTTCAATTAATTTTATTTTTTTTATTTTTTTTTTTTACAGTGTACATTGTTAAATAATGTAAAGAAAACGCTTGTAATTCAGAAACAGATTTTATGTGGAAAAAGATACTCAAAGTGTAATATTAAACAAAATAATTTAACAGTTCAGTAGCATTAGTTTATTCCTCTAGACTTCAGTTATTCATCCACAGGAGGGGGGGGAGTGGGGAGGAAATCAATGGTAAATAAAACCAGTTCTTGCATAACATTAAGAAAAAAAAAAAAAGGCCTCAAACTTATTAGATCAAAATTAAATAACCACGTGCTGCATCCAGCTGGTTGATTCCCCTGTCATGAATATCCTTGTCCCATTATTGCCTCAGGTTTGTCACTGCTCTCGTTTCCCCGCCCTGGGCATGTTCCCCTGCACCCGCTCGCCCAGAAGGAAAAGCTGAGGTGCTCCGTTCCGCTCCGACTGCCAGGACCCCACTTCCTCCCCTGGCACACTGTGAGCCTCCTCGCTCTGTAGCTCTAATCTGCACTTCAGTTACAAAGACTAAAACCCCAAACAAATCTCAGGGACTCCGAGCCCAGCCACCTTGCCCCCAGCTTTCGCCCTCAGGCACTCCTGTCTCCAGCCTGTACCTGCCCTTGCTGTCAAAACTGCTGTAAAAAAAATGACAGGAAAGAAACAGATCTCAGGCGTTTCTTCATAAAAAGAGAACCTCCGCAGGCAGAAAAAAAAACCCTAATTAAGGCTCCACAGGGGAATGGCACTCCTAGAAAACAAAAAAAATCAGGCAAGTAGTATCTCCGTGACACACCAGCTTCCAGGATACTGGTAAGCGCCTCCCCAGCAACAGGAAGTGGTGCTCTCATCCTTCACAGCTTTTTGCAGCACGACATAAATACTGGCTGTATTATTTTTACTTTGAAGAGGAAACCAGTATTTTTTAAATACAAAAATGGGGAATGACCAAAACAGAAGGTACAGTACAGTTACTAAGAGGTGACAGATAGTTACAGTCCTGGTACCAGCTTGAAATTTGTGAGAGTGAGCAAAATTGTAAATCCTCCAAGTACGACAGAGGAAATTTCTCGATGCCGGCTGTTTCAAGTACATCCATTGCCGGCAATGGACGTTGCACCAGGACAGTCTATTCCTGGCTTAAATGGATTTTACAAAACAAAAAAAAAAAAACAAAAAAAAAACCAAACCAAAAACAAACAAACAAAAACCCACCAAAAATAAAAACCAAGTAAAAAAAAAAAAAGTAAAAAAAAGCAATCCCAGCAGACAAGCCCATGCCACCGAGCAACGGCAACTCTCCCTCAAGTCACAACCTGACCAAACATCTTGACCACTTCACTGGTGGAGTCAAACTGCATCTTAAGTTGAGCCTTTCCCAAAGACACATGTTGTCCCCATCCTCTCTCCGCTTCTGAATCAGACCTCTTGCCTCCAGAGACGATGTTGGTTCATCTTGTTTTAGCTTCATCCACAACCCTCCATCCTACCCCCACCTGGCCCCTGTCACACCAGCGACTTCAGATCTGCCCGCCCGGACAAGTCTCCCCAGCGCACGGAACATTGTTCCAACCTGCCGCCTCAATGACTTCCCCCTCCGTACACCTACTCTACGCAGTAACGGTATCGCTACGTGAACGCCGATGTCCCGGTCCCTAGGTACAAATAATCCGTCCTTCTCCAAACTTGCCCTCTGTCCACCTGGGGGTCTGCTGGGAAGACGACGCTAACTGCAGAAGCAATAGAAGTCCAAGGCACTAAAATATCCAGCAAGCATACTGGGAGAACAGACAAGTATTCAAGTACATTAATTTATACAATTTTACATTCACATTTATTTATCTAATACAATGAAAATACAAAGGAAAAAGTTAAAGTGTCTCCAATAAGTATAAGGATATAGCTAGCTTTTTTTCCCATTTTTTCTTTTTAACTTTTTTAACCCTCTATATTCCACTCAATTTTAAACTACTGTTGTCCAACAACATTTATATATCACAGTGTTTCCACATCAAAACTGATGGTAAGTACATGTCCGCAGGGAACTTTTAAAATTTTTTAAACAATTTAAATTGCTCTAATGCTGCAGTCAAAGCTGTTAATATCTTACTTAAAGCAGTAATGACCTATCAAGCACGGGCTGCACTGCAAGTCCATTCATGTGCCCCATCGTTTCAGAGCCAGGTACGATTGACTGGGGAGAGGGAGAGGAGGGGGACTCGAACAGCTTTTCTCCTGGTCTTGGGTCTTCAGGGAGAGATGAGAAGCGTGCTAAAGCTTCATGCTAGGACTCAGCTCTCCCACCTCAACACAGGTAGATTCAGCCTCAAACCAGAGAAATCTTACAGCAAGACTGCGTTAACTGACCCTGTGACTTCTCTTCACAGCTCTTGTTCCACACAAGAGCAGAACCCCTCGGTCAAAAGCTCTGTCCCATCGTAAGGATGTTGATCATCCTCCTCCCCCTTGAAAGCGCGTGGGGAAACTCCCTTTAACAGAGAGTTGACAGCAATGGTTGGAAAAGAGAAATTCATTCCCAGTCTGGCAAGCTACCAGTTCATTGCAGCACTAGTAGTTGATACGGAGCCCCATCTCCCTCCCCAAGCCCTGTCCCGAGGTCTAGCCAGCACAGCCTCCGCACGTGGCTAAGTGGTCCGCAGGTTGGAGCCTGGAGGGTTGCTGATGGATTTTTGCAAGCTGCCGATGTTGAAGCTCTGCAAAGACGTGGCACCTACAGGCTGGAACTGGCTGAGCGGCGGCTGTGCTGGACCACCCGTCCCACTCCACGGAGTGGCAAAAGATGCCGCCGGGTAACCGTACTGCTGTGGAGGACACATAGCCTTCGTGAAGGGACCTAAAGAGGTAGCTGATGCTGCAGAGATGGGCGTAGCACCCAGGGAAGATGTCATAGAGATACAGAGCTGACCCGGTGCTGAGAATTTTCTTGCCATTCCAGGGCCCTGAAAAAAACCAATAGAAAAAAACAATCCCCAAGAAAAGTTGTTAGAGCTACATGGCAACTGTACTCTAACTGCATTTAACACCCTACTGACAGACAGTAATTCATGCTTCCTTACCAAAAATGTTCACGGATTACTCCTTACCTCGTAGCTGCTGTGCCCTTTGCCAACCTTCTTGCCAGACAGATTCATGGCATCTCGGGCCCAGCTGTCTACCAGCTTGTGCAGGTCATCCGTGAAAGTGCCCTTCCGGTTTGAGGCAATAGCTGTCGGCTGAGACTGGGGCGCTTGGCTGTTCACTGCAGCCCCGACTGTGTTGGTGCTGCTGGTCCCTACAAATATAACAAAACAGGAATCAAAACTTGGGTGAAAGATCATCTTTCTCCAGTAAATGTAATAATGGTACATCAACAGAGAGGTGGTTAAAATGCCATGCAGATTAATTCTAAGTCTCGATTCCAGGACACACTGAAGTGGGAACTACAAGGACTCCTACAGGCATTTTCTCAGAGTATTTCGTAGATATGTTTACTTTTCAAGAAGTGTTGCAAGCAGTCATCTTGAGAGGGGAATAGCAGCAGCCACGACAGGTCTTTGTCAGAGGAAAAAGGACATGGTTCTCCCAACCTACACCTTTTAATTAGCAGCAACCACTGTCGGCACAGGTCAATTTCCCCTCGGAGGACAATGCTGGATGCTGAATAAGGAACTGTACAATCAGCATTGCCAGCTGCTCTGTAGCAAGTTATCTTCACTTTGTAAAACGAACAGAAAAATTCACCCAGATTACACAAAAAGTCACAGTGAGAAGCAGCAACTGCTGTTTCCAATAGCTGCCATACTTATGTTCTTGAGGATAACCAGATGGGACTGTCTTCATCCACCAAACAGCCAGAATCAGCAGGGAAGTCTGCACTGCATTAAATTTTGCTTTTTTGCCTCTGAAATTTTTTTTTTTGCCATTATGTTCAGATTCCTACGTCAAAAGAACAAGCATTTCAGATGCAAACAACTAACACAGCTTAAAGAAGGCAGAAATGAGAGGAGTTCCTCAAACATGCTTTGGCAAGTTTTTCTATTAATTGGGTTGACTGCAAGAACACAAAAACACTCTTCACATAAATACCAGGTTCCAGTTCTGCTAGAAAGCTTGCCAAACATTATCCTGTAGAACAAAAAAAAAAACCTAGCAGCTTTGTTTTGGATAGCCTCACTGTCCCCCTCACACTTACAAAAACAAGCATCTGCACTCCAGCTCAGGTTTTTCAAAGGCAGACCTCATAACAGGAATCAAAGAAATTGCATACTAACAAGTATCCTGTGTTCCCAGCAGTACTGCAAAGTATCCTCATTTACAGATGCCGAAGTGACAGTTAGCCGCTGGGCAGATTTTTTTTGGAAGGACAACGTAAAGGCAGAACAAAACTAGATTTTTTCAAATCTAAATTTTTCAGTATCTGGCCACTGCAGTGCTAAACCCAGTGCTCCTTGCAAGCACACATCCTCAGCTACTCGGCTCTCCGCATTCCTCAAACGTTTCTACTTGCTCACTCTGAAGACTGCAACTGGGAAATCCAAGCTTATGGCAGACATTCCTGAAGAACACTGATTGAAAGTGGAGCATCAGAAATGCCAGTAATGAAACTCATCGCTTTTTTGCAAAGGCCAAATGCCAGTCGCCGTCTCTTGCCTGGCAGCTACTTCATCTGTTCCACTTTCCCCAGCTATCAGCCACGGGACTTGCAACTGCCATATGAAAGAACAAATCGGCTCCAAACCCCTGCAGGAATGTTCCATTTTGAGGAGTGAATTAGGAAGGTGACGTACTTACTATGCAGGACAAATAAGCAAAGTGTTACTGTCTCTAGTAGTGCTGAGAAGGGAAGGATACGCATCCCTCCCACCAGTTCCAGCTCAAGCACGAGTGTGGCTCCCGGGCCCGGGGTGTCCCCAGGCAGGGCAGCAGTTGTTACAGGTGGGCAGACGCATGCGACCATACACGCAAAAAGGAAAGGATGAGGTTCCCTGGCCAGGGAGTGCAGCTGCAGCTCGGATGAAGAGTGACAGGAACGCATTTGTAAGGTAGTGAGGAACACAAACCTTAGGCATGCATCATGTGGAAAAGGGCTCAGAATAGTTATTAAATAACACGATGTGAAAGGTGAAATTAAAGACAAATGAGGCAAAAGCAAGAAAGAGGTACTTGAGGGGAGCTGCCAGAACCAGTAATAATCACATTCCACCGTGAAGGTTCATGCAGGGATTGACACACTTGCTCTCATTCTCTTCACGATGGCCAGTATCTGCTTTTGGTATTTCACATTTCCACTTTAACTGGATCCTGGATCTGTGCTGGAGAGCCTCCTCAAGCCACAGAAGGGAGAGAACGAATCAAGGTATATACTACAGTGCATTCAGCTGAAGGTGTGAAAGTTCATTTAGGAAAGTTTAAGTATTTCAAAAAGGACTGGATTGGTTCAGAGTGGGAAAGGTGGGAGGTCGCCAGAGCTTTGTCTCCAAAAATGGTTTTGTTAGGGAGCTCCTACCTCAGGTCACAGACAGACCAGCCCACACCATTACAGGTGAGCTACACAATTACCAAAGCTCCCACATAATGTCAGTTTTAAAAATTACTGCTTCGGGACCTCAAATTTTAGCTCTGACGTAGTCACCACCTGCAGAAACTGCCATCCAGAAGAGTCTGAAAAGGAAGTGCTTCAACTTGTAGCATTCAATGGAAACAACCTCCCCACATTCCTGCACGGTCACAGCAGCCGTCCCCAGTTCTGCTCTGACATGAAGGATCTGAAGTGAAACAGGCTTCTCTCTCTCCAGCCTGCTACATATAATGCTTTCATTCTGCCCTTTTATTTTTCCCCCCACAAACCAGTAGCCAAAAGACACCTTTAGAACAGTTTTAAGCTACGTGAGCACACACAGGCTTTTCTAAACACCTCTTGCTTTGGGAGACACACTGGAGATTTCCAATGGCTTACTCTTGTGCAGTTCTGAAGGAGTGTCTGCAATTGGATCCATCTCTGAGGTGGCAAGCCCCATCAGGTCTGTAAACAAACCAGCTGCTCAGAGGTGCAACTCTAGCGCGTTACAGTGAGCAACTGACCCTGACTGCCCGACTCACTCTCGTTAGTGATGAGCATAAGAGTTCCACAGCAAAGGCGAGGTTCTGCCTGCCTCCACTCATCTGCAAGAGTAACATCCAGACTATTTGATATACTAAGGACAGAGTACACATCTGAGGGCATAACACAGACAGACAGATGCTGTGCTGGAGACAGAGTCAGGGAGGTAAGGCTTCGGTGACCAGAAAAAGCTGATGAATAGCTTTACAATCAGGGATCGGAGATAACAGAAATAAGATAATTACTACAGAGCTGGTTGCAAGGACAGACTTTTTTCACCATCTTCCCTGAAGCACAAAGAGAGAGTAATTTGTTAAAGATAAGAGAAACAGTGAGAAACGTTTAGTATCAGCAAACAGTACAAAAAGCTTGGTGAGAAACAGAGAACACAGCACAGCAGGGCTCTTGTAGTCACTGCTGGGACATTCCAGGAAAAACCCAAAGACTGGTCTCACAGTTTAATCAGTTGTACTCTCAGAAAGAGAAGAGGCCCAGCCTCCTGCAGTCATTTTTCTGAATTCCCAGAGTGTAGTGAAGAATGTCAGCAGACATTACTGTCACAGCTGGCTGCTATCACCAAAGGAAAAGCAAGTACATCTTCTACTTTAGTCAGGACACAGGAAGCATTTTACAGCTATCAAAAGTTTGACCGGTTTACAAGATGAGAAATATTTATTTGATAGGTTTTTAGTTTGCCCTATTTCCTCAGATCCACAGAACAGTTCAGCCATTCCCTGCCGAGCTGTACCACTCTGTTTCTCCAGCTGCACAGTTAAAAGCATCAATTACTGCACTGTTGCCTCAACACCACCAATCCGAACCCAGCATCTTCTCCAGTTGTCACTCTCCACAACAGTCTGCAATAGCATTTCAAGGACAAGACTTTAGGAAGCAAGCAACCTGCAATAAGCCGAGTGCCAGGCCAAGCTGTGCCATGCCAAGTACCATTGACTTTTACAGGACAGCTACAACTCACTTCTTAAAAGGAATCCATTTCCCTAAGCACCAGTCCCACAAAAAAAAAAGAGATGCATGACAAAATAGTCTTACAGCCAGATGATGGTCAATTTGCAGCAAGCCAAGGCCTTTGAAGTAAATGATCTCTCATATATTCAAGTTCATCGTCAATTCTAGAAACAGGATGGCTGTTCTTTATATTCCCTACTCCAGTAATGGACAGGTCATGCTAAAGATAATTTTAAAGAGTTAGCTTTGGTAAGAATTTAACTTCTTCCAAGAAAGGAGACATAACTCTTGAGATTGCAGATATCAGTTAGTGAACATCTGCACAATAATATGGCTAGCAAAAACCTTTGCACCTTCTCAATTTCGAACATGAAATACCACTAGTGCTTACGTCCCCAATTCCAATGAAGTGTGATAGAGGTATCGTTGCAAAACTGAACAGCCAGGAAAAAACTTCCCCTCCCTCTGACTCATTCACTTTCTCAGAGGATGGAGCTGGTTGCATTGCAGCTGTCTCTGCAGAAGGTCAGGCCCAGTTCCTGCGCACGACGCTGCGGCTCAGCCGTGCTACAGCCAACTGCAGCGAGACAGACACTACAGGTGCGTGGCACTGTCGCCCAGTGCAGCGACTGATGGTCTCTACAGCACTTTGAGGTTTCTCATATCAAGTCATTCCACAGGGGAGGAAACAAATGTCAGACATTTAAAGGGTCCAGCCTGCAGAAGCAGCATGGGAGATGTTGCAGCACTCCCAGGGAAAAGCAGCACATCAGCAGCCTCAGCTCAAGCGTATCATTACTTCAACCACATCAGAAGTTTGAGGCTCTCTTGTAAGTCTGGTCTAATGTAAGTAAAAACAAAAGGATTCTGAAAAGAGCTGCAAAGTAACTTGTGAGGGTTGACAGGGTGTCTGAAGATGTCTATTTGCTCACCTCTACTGTTGTTTCTTGCACATTTAGCATATCTCCAATTCACAGCAAAAAAAAATCTCAACCTGGACCCATTAATAGGTAAAGGATTGTTTGAGTTTGCCTGAAAATATTCTCAAAGTACTTTTAAAACCCTCAACACTTCAGTCTTTCACTATTTACCTGCTAATGAACATAAGTAGCATTATTAACTGCCTACAGGTGGCATCAATGCTCTGCACTATAATCAGCACTAGTGCTGAGAACATAAAAAAACATCCAAAAATGCACAGCAAGCATACTGCTGGAAGAAGTCAACATATTCTCTCCATCAGTAACAGTAATGTCCAACAAAGGAATAATTTGGAAAACGGATCTTCCTCGCTATTCCGCTAGAAAGGCTACCTCCCCTCCAAGACTTATGTCAGCTAACATACACTGAAGCCCAATTACTAAGGCAGCCCAAAACAAAATGCCCATGCTTCCACAACTTGCAAACTCTCCCCAGTTTCTGTTATTTCACTGACCTGTCCTGAAAGTTCACATCAAAAGCTTAGAGAAAACAAGTCCTTGCTGTCATGAGTTTAACAGATTACCTAATGTGAGAACCCAAACTTCTAAAGGTGTGCTAAGAGCAGCTCAGCTGAGCCATGGGATGAGAGGGAATACAAGGTGACAGATGCAAATGGGCTGCATGAAACAGATCCAAGCAGCAGAAAACAAACCAAAAGAACCAAAAAAGACAAAACAAAAAACAGACAAGGAAGGAGTAAAGGTGTTACACACAAAGAGCCAAGCAGGGCGTACTCAGAAATCGGGTCCTCCTGCCACCAGGCTTGAACGTCACTCTCTCAGATGCACAGTTAAACTTCGCACAGCCTGTGAGAAAACAAAAACGGGAAGAACAGAGAAAGGAAAGGAGAAGAGACAGAACACCGCTACAAGATGTTAGCAACTTGAGGTTGGAGGGGTGAAATGCATTAACATGACACACAAGAATAAAGTCTCAAAGCGTGAGCCAAAGAGTACGTACACAATATACAGAGTGAAGAGACTCTCCAGTACCTCTAGACATTAGGCCAAGTTCACAGCATCACTCGCCAGCACACAAACCCAACAAGAGGTTGCAATCTATAGGAAAGCCAAATCCTGGCAAAAGTATCCAATTATAAAACGGTACTGCACAACTCTAGACACAGGGAGATGACTCGCATAGCTCTAAAATACTTCAAACAGCTCATTAAAAAAAACCTCTATGGGAAATTCTTCCAAGAAATTGGTTCAATTTTCTGTGTGTATTTCTCCAATTCCAGAGAAAACATGCATTAGAATTGATGTCAAAGGTTTTCAAAAAGATTCTCAAGGGGTGGAAAAAACCTGAAACAGCTAAGTTCAAAGAAGAGGAATCAAGCTACCACCCCGCTAACAACTAGCAAGCAGAAAAAACCCTTCCTGCCAAGTAAGTCAGAGCTGTGTCTGAGAAATTATTTGATAACATACTAACTAATAACAAGCAATCGACAACTTGCGTAACTCAAATAAATGAACAATTTACTATTCCTACCATCCCATCCTCCTACACTAACACTTTGTTCCAAGCTAATTCCTGTAACTCACAATGGAACATGAGCCTTTTTTACCTTTTATTGTTAAAAATGCCATTGACAGAAACAGCCAAAACATTTTGAAAGTCTGAAAGGACTCTGAGCCTTCAGAAGTCTCCTACCATGTCAATTTTCTATTAATACCAAAGCTGCTCTGTCCCATTCCTTAGTCTCACTGTCCATTTGTGACTCTCCCAGTTCTCATCTGCCACCTCATGCTTTCGGCCAGTACCTTCCCCCTGGGTCAGCAGAACATCACTTGCCAACACCACACTGTACTCTTGTGCTCTCCTCAGTGCTTTCAGTACAACTGACAGGGCCATGTGCTATTTATTCATCACTTCAACAACCTTGCTTCACCGCTGTGAGAAGGCAGAAATCTAGTTGCAAGAAACACCCTCATCGGCCTCCACACATCCGCTGGAGACTACCAACCTACTTTAGGCTACATATCAAAAAAATTTAAATATTAAGAGTCATCAAGCTGATCATTCATTTGCCAGTACCAAAGGTGCAAGACTCAACACTAATTCTGCTTAAAGTCTTACCTTGGCCTGGTGCCGAAAGGCTTGGTACCGAGAGGGCACCATCACTGGTAAAGGCAGAGTAGAGATTTTCGCTGGAAGGTGAAGGTTTGAGGGGCTGTAACAAACGGTTCTGGCCGGGCTCTGGCACGCTACCAGGAGGATGAAGAGTCTGCTGTGGGGGCAAGACTGACGGTGCGCTTTGAGCTGACAGATTGCCTAGAGGAAGAAGGAAGGTAAAAAGTCGTTCAACGTTTCTGCGCATCATTTTCAAAGCTTCTGTCCTTGTCCCCAGGGGACAGAAGGAAAAACACAGGAAACTTTGATTAGAACATTTACTAGGGAGCAAAGTCACTACCCAGTAACTCAAACAATCAGTTGAGCTATTTACACTAGTGACACAAGAAGAAGTGCTGTGGCGGGGGGGGGAAAATAAAAAAAAGGATCGTCCTCTGGTCAAGTGTGACAATCCAAGAGGGGGAAACAGGGGAACTACTCCAGTTTCTCAGAAAGCAGTAAGACTAGAAAAATTCCTATATTCTTAAGTTTCAAGGCGGCTCAGTGCTAGCTCTCCCCCATGTGCTCACACAGAGCTCCCCTTTCACGTAACAAACCAGAAGTGAGCAGCCAAGGTGACCTAATACAGGAACTGCAGCACGACATGAAATCACCAAGGTGCAGGAAGCAGTAACAAGTATTTTTGCTCACAGTACTGGCCCTCCCATCTGGTTCACTCAACACTACAGAATTTGAGACATCTACAGTTACCCAGCAAGCACGTGGCATCTATGCCATGCAAACATTAAACAGAACTATTTTGCTCAGTTCCATTTTGAAAATGGTTTTAGTAAGAAAGGAAACCTTGACAATTGAAACTCTCAGTGCACAAGTACAAAAAAAATGCAACTCCATTAAAAAAAAAAATCACTATAACATCCATCAGCTGTGACTACATTTCTGAATTCAAAGACAGTAGTAATACCACACTCAAGTGATACTGTAGCATAAAAGAAGAAAATGTCTGAATATTACTGAAGAGGCCAACCCCATTTTGCAAAACCAGTTTCTGGAGGCAATAAAAGCAGTTGATCTTAAACAAGCAAACAAACTAACGTCGTCAAAAAAAACCAAAGTTTTCCTGATAGATTTATACTTCTCTTCCTAGTCAGAGCCCTAGGACTAATCACTAAAAGATACAAATCCTAACTTTAAAACTGCTCTTACAGAACAATGTAACAGTATCTTTCAGTAGAGATTGCAGAAGTCACAAGTGAGACAATCTAATAGCAAAAGCAATTTCAGAAACGATCTAGTCATCCAGGCAATGGAGAAACTGGGACACGCACGCCCACCTCCAGAAGACAAGCCAGAGAGATGGAGGCACAGATCACAGAATGAGGTAGTGCCTTGTCTGTTTTATCTACTCAAGAAATTGAAGAAAGTCTTGCCTGATAGCTGAGGGCTTTTGTTTCCCTGGGAGCTGCTACGACTGGACTTGCTGCTTTTTCCTTTGGTAGGTCGTCTCCTCCTTCCTGAAAGGGGTGCAGCTGGAGGAATAATTACCGCAGGTGGGGCCTTTCCCAATTTCATGTAGAGTGATTCAATTTCTTGCTTCTGGCGACTCTGCAGCTCCTGGATCTCTTTAAGGTGCCTAACAAGTTACAAAAGAGCATGACTTACAAAAATTACATGCACACATACAATCCCTACCCCTCCAGTCTAGCTTGACCAGCTTCTTTGGTCAAACCCTCATTAATGTTTAAGAAAGGAGGGAATAAATCTTTTCCACAAATAACCACTGAATGCAGATGGAAGAACACTTGCCATTTTCTACCGTGCTCTAACCCTGGCTAGAATTGCAACACAAAGTTCCCAATGTTGTAATTGTAAATGCAGGATAAATGGAAGTAAAACCAAGAACATATGCCTACTATAGAATATCAAATCATTCAGCATTAAAATGCTACAGGAATAGCTAGATTACTCGTTTTCCAAGGCATATGGCCTTGGAGACATCTGCATTTGTATTGCCCTAGCTTTTTCTTTTACAGTGCCCTTGCATACACAAGATTCAAAACTGCCAGCTGTCCTAAAATAAGTTCCATACTCACTATAAATAAATCAGTAGGTCACACTGCTTGACTTCCAAATTTTTTCTAAGTCAACAAGGATTCTTCAGGAAAAGAATCATTAGAAATTCTGGAAATGCACATTAGAAATGCAGAGAGCTGTGTGTCTTTTTCAAATGAGAAACAACTATTCCTACTAACTACTAAACTTCAGTGATACGCAAAAGCTTCTGTATATCTGCAGTCTTGGCCACAGTGCACCAACCAACTTGCGTATAAATGCATACAACAAGGTTACAGGTTAGAAAATGAAGTACAGTAAACACGTATATATGCCTTTTTTGTTGTAATTGCATACTTCTTTACCACTAAATAGCCTTACCTCTCACATAAATACTAAGAATGAGTCCTGACACTTAGCAAAGGCTGAACCTTACAAAAGTTTACTTCCATTCTTTGTAAAAAGCAAAGTACAGACGAAATTCAAATTAATCCTGTTACACAGATTTCATACACAATGACGCATGGAAAAAAGCCTTACTTCTCCCGTAACCGACGGAGTTCCAATTTCAAGTCTTCATCTTCAATATCCGACTCATTGTCACTGCTCATGTAGGAAGAGTTGAACGAGTTGCTAAGGCTCTGAGCAGGGAGGCTGATCTTCGAGCCCAGGGGCTGGAGGGAGTCTGGACTCCCCGAGCCGTCATCAAAATCCTTAGCCATCCCACTTAGGAAGGCGGCCTCCGGTTCAGACGACGGACCGTTCATGTGTGGGGACTGCCTTGACTCCAGCTCCTTCTTCGGAGCTGCAGCTGAAGAAGCAACTTGTTCCAAGCCCACAGAGAGAGGAAGAGTCATTGGCTCTTTCTCGGCATAGCTGACCTCATCCTGAGTTTTTGACACGGAAAAGCGCCCTACTTGATCCGTTGTCGTCGTTACCTGAAAGCGCCCGACCTTAGTAGGCTGACCAACATCTACTGGTAATTGCAGCACAGGAGCTGCCTGGGGAATGCCATCTACCGCATCCAAGGCAGAGTCAGCCACAGCCTCACTTTTCCGACTGCCCGCCTGCTTCACCAGTGTGCTCTCTGGGCTACTGCCAGAAAGGGATGAAGAATCAGTGGAGGTGGTTTCAAATTGCAGCGGCTTAGTTTCAGGTTTGTCACCCTCTTTCAGCACATCATCCATTGCCACAGATACCTGGAATAGAAATGAAATCATACAGGCTTCCTTAGTTTTTCCGTAACACTGTGCTTTTATTTACCTTAATAGTAAGATGCATCTGAGAGGGGAAAATAACTCATTTCCTTAGTACGTCACAAAGCAAGCTGCTGCTTCCCTCAGAGTACCACGCAGAACTTCTTTGCAATCTGGAGGATTAACTCCAAGAAACACAGCGGATTCAGAGTGGGCTCCCTTCACAAACAGGACACAACAACAGTGAGCACCTCGGCACTGTAGCCAAAAAGGAGCTGCCATTTAAGACCAAAGCCAATGGTGACACAGCTAAGGCCTGGCATGATGAAATGCGGTTTTCGCAATTCTAGAGATGTATTATCTAGTGCAATCTGTGCCCTGAATGAAAACAGCACCTGCACGAAGCCCTGCATTCACAGGCTCTACGTGAACATTTTCCTCTCGGCAGAGACGCCTGTCATGAGGCACGCTGACCTGGCACGACGCAGGAATTGCTCAAAAGTCCTGTATCGACAACCAGATCAGTTTAACATTTCCCACCTGAAACCGTCCCATCTTAAGAACGCCGGCTCCTGCTGTGGTAGCCACAGTGCTGCCCTCTCCACCACAGGATGTTGAAGCTAAGGAAAAGGAGAATGGGATCAAGAAAGAGGTAAGGAAGAAATTATTTAAATCATTTCTTTTTACCTAATTCAAAGTCTGCTGTCAGTTAACTCCTAACATGCCTTTGGATTCATGGAACCTGGTCTCTTTTCAACTTTACCACACGGAATATCAAACCACGATGTTAAAGTGAAATACTTTTCTATGCAGTTTCCCTGCACAGTATATTTGTTAAAAAGGCACTTTTAGATAGCAGTTAAAAAAGCACACTGATTTCAAGCAGGATGTAAAATAGTTAAAGATTTAAAAAAAAAAAACACAAACCACAAAAAATGAAATTTATGTAAGCAAAAGCTTACTTCAATTCCATACCCAGAGTGATCACCTAAATTTCACAAATGCTGGGGACAATTTATTAATAAAAAAGCGTTAAGCTGAAGAAATGCTCTAAATCACATTTACTAAAAGCAGTCTATGTGAAGCTTTCAAAGCTGGATTCTTACGTGTCAGCTCCTGGTTTTGTTGCTGTATGAACTGGCAGTATAAGGTTACAAAGCTGAGAAATAACATTCTATTTTTAAATCAGTTCTACTGGACAGCTTGCTGTGTTTGTTAAGCAACTTCCCAGTTTGTTTACTTTTACCTTCTCAGGTTTAGAAAGCAAAACACAACTCACTTTCCTAGCAGACAAATGAGTTCCACAACACACCAAAATGGGAATGTTTTATTTTCCTACTGTTTTTATTAGCTTTTGAAGGTTTGTCATTGAACTCCAGAGGTGCACACAAGTTAAGTAACATTTACCAGGTAGTTCAGAAATAGTTTTAGTACTACATTCACAGTTTCTTTTTTAAAAAGCAAGATTTTTAAAGCAATTAGGGGAATACTGATAGGAAAGTCTCAGACTATTATGTAAGTTGTTGGGGTTCACCCTCCAACGGCTGGTTAGCTCGGTCAGTTGAGCGTGGCGCTAACAATGCCAAGGGTGCGGGTTCGATTCCCATTCGGTTTCCATGTGTTGCCTGATGTAATCAAGAGGGGGCGTCCCTGGGGGCAGGGAGGCTGGATTAAATGATCTCTAAGGTCCCTTCCAGTCTAGGCCATTCTATGATTTCTATGAAATCAAACTCATTTATCATTCAGACTTTGATTGTTGATCATCCAGTCAACCTTCAGGTGTCCTAAAGCTGCCAGAAAGGAGTCTGCTTTTCCTACTACCTTTCTTAAATTTTTAGCCTTTATTTCTCTATTTAAATAGAAAGGAAACACTCTTGGTTAGGAAGAAATATCCTACATATAGAACAGAGTACTATGACACAAAATGAGAAGTCTTAACTATTCTTGCCAAGAACATAGCATGAGACAGAAAACAGTTCCTTCAAATCATGAAGCTGTACCTTAGCAGCATAGTGCAGATGCCTTGCAAGTCTTCATTTAGCCTTCTGGACAGCTTTACACCCTGAATGAGTTACTATAATGTGTATATAACATTTCCCTCTCCTGGCCTACAGTGGAAAATTTCAGTCTAGTTACTAAAATCAAATACAATTCGAAAGGAATTGCCATTGTATGACTTATTTTAAAAGGCTATATCCTTCCAAGGTGCTAAACTGTTTGATTTTGGATATCTCCATGCTGAGAAACCATCTAAAATAATCAAGGCTGTCTTACCATCCTTCGGAGACTGTGCTGCTGTGGACACCAGCCCGGTAACCGTTGTAGATGCTACTGAGGGCACAGACTACAGGTTCAAGAGGGAAAACAACAAAAAATTAAATCAAGAGAATAAGCATGTTGATACAATGCCAACAAACACACCATATCGCATATTACATAACCTTTTATTTCCACCAGGATTAAAGATGATGCGAGAGTTTTTAATCAACAAGGCAAGCAACACCTGCAAGAGATTTTGCATGCCTTAAGGCCCTGAGGCTGTTGGCAGAAGTAATGCATAAGTAACCACTTGGAGATCACTATGTCCATCATTACCTTCATTTTGTATCAAAGTTTATTTCAGATTCACATTTATATCCCTCCCAAATTAAGACTGACATATACCACACAGCTTGCTTAGTGCTCTTTCCCCTTATTCTATAGTCACTGCCCCTTCTAATTCAGTGACATTAATGACATCACCAGAAAAGCTGGATTAAGAACTAAGTCCAAAACCAACCTCAGGAAATATGTAATCTATTGCAACATCGATTATTTTTCTGTTGTGCTTGACTCAGTCCCACACACCAGACTGTAACTCTTCATTTTTATTTTTAAAAGTCCAAAGACTGGTGTAGTGATAATAAAGGCAGTGACCTAAGAGCATAACCTTGAGAAAACACTGAAGTGTTTCAAGGCTATGAAGCTGCCAACATTGGAAACGTACACAAGCAGGAGCAGATGTCACAGGAACAGTCTCTGGACTAAGGGTTCTTCTCAGCTTAGCATCCAGATCTTCCAGTGGCTGTTGGGACTGAGAAAGAAAAACGTAAGCAGCTATCCCAGCTCAGGAGAAATACATCACATCTGAGAAACGATCATGTTTAAGACTAAAATTTAAAGCAGGTGGTAGAGCTTCCGTACTCCTATCACATTCCCTTCCTACATGTTTTTACTTAAAATGTATAGCACAGTAAGCCTGGAAGCAATTTAAGCAACACATTCAGTAAAAAAAACAGAAAAGAAGCATTAACTGGAACTTCTGTTCTTCCTGAAGTTAGCACAAAGTTTGCATTCCCTCTTAAGAAGTGAGCAAAGATGCTGAAAGCCTTCAAGTCCTACATTTTCTGGGTGGAGGATAACAAAGTTAATTTGTGTAATGCATTACCTAAAATTTGCAGAAAGTAAAATAAAAAAAAATCTGCAGAAAAAAAAAATTATGCCCATCTTTTCAAAAACAAGCATGGATAAAGCAAGACTGAAAATAATGCAAATTTTAAAAACATAACCACAACAAAACACGAAATTAAAAAAAAAAAAAAACAACCACAACAAAACACAAGTCTCTCAGAGAAGCCATCTGGATGGATTCACACGAAGAGGAGGAAGGAAGAGGGGCAGAATCTCTCTCTAGTATGCTTACTACTTAGATTTCAGCCATTTGATTTATCATCCAAAATGTTTTTCAGACTTGGCCAACTGAATTGCAGGGGATAGAGAAGAATTACCTAAAACTATCTTAAAGAGAAGAAGAGTTCAAATTCACCCAAAATTAATAATTAAGGCCATACCCAAAAGATCCATATGGAAGAAGAAAGCGTTAGCAGATATCACTGCTTTGCAATTCTGACCATATGGAGTAGAAACTTCCAACCCAACTTCAGAATCATTAATCTTTCCAAGTCATCTCAAAAAGCTGTATCTGTTTTTAGGACTGAAGCTGACGTCATGGCAACATAAAAACATTACCTTCCACTTTCAAAAAACTGAAAGTAAGAGGTACACAATAGCATAAAGATCCTTTCAACAGGTTGCCACGATGACATTCTTCCAGGTCGTGGATTTCAAAACACAATAAAAATAAAAACTAAGAACAGTAAACCCTGTATCTATTACATACATATCTAAAAAAATAAAATAAATGCACAAGATGCAAACTTCTAAGGCTGCATTCAGAAATCCAAATGCGTACCAGACTAGTGAGTCAATTCAATACTGAAAGCAAACAAACAAACAAAAAAAAACATTTTACCTGAAATACTACATGATTCTTATAATTTACAAGATGATATTTGCTTCAAGTAAACAGAGTTGGAGCTGAAAAATCAGAATGATCAGGAAAGAAATTTTTCTTA
Source organism: Apaloderma vittatum (assembly GCF_000703405.1). NCBI lineage: Eukaryota > Metazoa > Chordata > Aves > Trogoniformes > Trogonidae > Apaloderma > Apaloderma vittatum. The sequence goes on along the minus strand of NW_009711031.1, from coordinate 82,848 downwards.
TGGAACAAGGGTACCAAAATGAAGCTTCAATAATGAATCTAAATACACTTTAAAAGGCAATTAAAGCATAAACAGAACAGGTATTTAAGACTAAGGAATAAACTATCCAAAACCGGTCTTGAGCTGACAAGCACTTTGTCTGCCAATTAGGAGTCTGGTACTAAGGAAAGCAAAAAAAATAGTTGTGTAATGAGCTATTGCCAGAAGCGGTAAGGAAGGTTTGTGTCTCTCCACTTTCAGACAAGCCAGTATTTTTCCAGATAGTATTATGTGATAGCAGCAAATGCTCTTAACAGTCAATTAGATTTGATCTAGTTGGTCTCCTTCAATTTTGTCTCCCTCCTAGACAGGATTTAGAGTTCAAATGGGAAGTGAAATGTGGTAAGCTGCAAAGGACAAGAAAAGATCTACTTTTGTGGCTCTTCCATACCACAGATCCTGCCAGAAATACCTGAGATAAACAGGAAGAAGCTTTATGCAGTGGTACAGTGGCTTGAGTCACACAAGTGGCTACCAGTGCTTGGAGCTTGGAGGAAAATATTACTACTCTACCCAGTTCCAAGCAATGACAAAGAAAAGGACTATGAACTTAGCATGACTGATTTTAAACAGCTACCTCCAGATCCACCTGCTACCTTTGCTCATGGTAAGAATGCGGGTAGGAATTATCACAAAATTTTGTCCCCTTTTCAGCAAACCCATGGTTCAGAAAGAACTGTCTGAAAGGTATAAATCAGCTTCCGCCTCCAGAAGCTGGAGGAGAAAAAACACAAACTCAGAATGTTGTTTGCTAAACCATCTCACAGCTCTACATAACTCATTCAGCTTCTTGATCAGACTGGAGGCAGAAGATCTCCATGTCCTAATTATGCACAGGGCAGGAACATGGCCCTCATTCAGCCTGCTAGAAAGAAACTGCATAAAACCTTCCCATGGCAGGTTTCCAGGGTCATACGCTTGCTTTCACAGTTTTCTTCCACAAATTTCTACCTTTTCACACTGATAATACTTCCTAAGCAGTGAACTGATTTTTATTGCTCACAAAAGGCTAAAAACATACTTTAATTAGAAAGACGAGACAGCAAAGAATTAGGTCTGAACACAGAGGCCATCTACAACAACTCTGTGATAAACATCACTGACTTGCTTTGTTTCCTCAGATGAAAGTGGTAGAGCAGGAATACACAGCACAAGATGTCAGCTTTCAGCACACTGTAACTGAGGTCTGCTAGACTGCTTCCATCCTAACAGCTAGGACCTATTCTGCAAAATCAGTCTAAGAGATATTCTTAAGGGACCGTGAAATAATGACATTTACTGGGAGAATTACAGAAACTAGTGAATAAGGACAGAACTTATGCATAGAGAGCACTGGAAAAGACAAGCCGGAAAAAATTCAAAAGGGACTATGTCATAACCAACAGAAAACTACATAAAATGAGCTAACATGCCCTGCTGCTCAACCTTACTCATGTCTTTAGAACCAGGTAATAATCAAGGTTCTCATATATAACAGACAGAAATGGAAATACTATTCCAATAGTATCTTTGAAGATCAGTACCCTAGTACATGTAATTTGGTTTTTACAGTTTTAGCTGTAGAACACGAGTCATGAGAGCTCATTAAACAGTTGTCTTCACACAGTTTAAATTTGTAACTTTCTAACACTATTCCTTTGTATGACAGTCAGCTTAAATCCTTGCTGATAGAAGTTTTCTCGTGAAGCTATTGTAAATTCCAAAAAAGGAACAGCTTGCAAAGATCCAAAGTGACCTTTAAAGTTTAAAGTAAACTCCCTTCCACAGGTGAAACTTGAATTCAAGACTTCCACTGCAAGAGATGAGAGGGAAAAATGTTACCACTGTGTTATGGAGAGGATTTTATCAAGGTTAGCTCCGTCTGCATTAAAATTCTCAGTAGCCAGGAAAACAAGATGGAAGTCAGGCCATAATGCTACTAAGTAGTGTACACATTTTCATACTATAGCTAATTTATTGGAATTAATTTGAAATTACAGTTAAGACTTAAGTGAACAACTCCTTTCTATAAAAGGACCAACTCCAAGTGTAGCTTTTGGACACATATTCTAAGACTGAACCTATGCCACAGGCAGGCGAGGTTAATACCATAAGAAGCACATGTACAGAGGAAACACTAAATTTAAGACAAAACTGCTCTGAGCCTCAAGCAGGCACCCTAGATATCCAGCTTAATCATATCTTCATTACAGGTTTGAATGTAAAATTGTGTGATAATTCTGTACCAAGTGTACTTTAATATAATTCTATAGAAAGCCATCTTTGTGTTCATTCACTAACTTCTTTCAAAAGTAGCACAAACCCTATCTCCTGGGTTTCATTCAGGGGTTTTTTCAGCTTTTCTTTGCACATAGAAATGTAGTGCTCCCATGTTACACCTCATTACACAGCATTTAGAAGATCCACAACACAGTTACGTCTTAATACAATTTCAGAGTTTGTTGCATTGTTGGGGTTTTTTTCTATTTTTTTTTTAAACAGAAGCAAAAATAGATTTTATCTTTGTGGTCTTGAGCTGGTCATCTGTCCAACTCAAATACAAAATACCAAGCTAACTGTTGTACAGAAGGACAGAATCTGAGCAAGGGAACCCACTGTTACATTTCAACTCCTGTTTGTCATCAGGAGCTTCAAAATACATTTTGCAACTCTGAAAGCCTAGTGAAATCAGACTGTAGCAATAACCAAAAAGAGACAGGAATTCGCAAAGCCAGCACTTTAACACTGAATTGCAGTATATACTGCTTCCCTAAAAAGCTATTATTTTGCTACTCTATCCTTTTCAAGAAGAAAATGGATTCAAGTTTTATGCACATACTCACCTGTGATATGTTTAAAAAAACACAACACCCCACACCCTAAAGTTCAGGTTAACACACTAAAACCCGAAGCCTAATTAATTGTTCCTGTATCTCAGACACTGGGTACAGCATCGTGGAGGGCAAACTACACGTCTCCAGTGCTCAAGTGACTCTGGCTAACAAAAGGAGTTACTCAGTCAAAAGAAAAGAAAAACAAAGACATTAATAACATGCAATGGAGAGTTAAATCAAAACATGCTCTTTGAAAGGAAAAGAAGCAGGTAAAATCTGCCAAGTTGTGGAGCACCTGAGTTAGTGAAGGTCCTGGAAAAGGTGGCAGCGGCTCACTGGATGGAGTGCCAGCTGGAAGTTCAGAACCTACTGGTAGCACCTATGGATAACGAAGAGGAAACGCGAGTCCATGAGACACGGAAGAACAGAAAGATCAGATACCAAGCTAGTCAGTCACGTCATACAACAGAAGCCTCAGCATTCTTTCTGCAGAGACTTCCTTCCTGAAGAGTCAGCATAGAGGCTTTAAGGCTTTTTGCAATAAAGTTGGGGGAAGCTGTCTGTTGGCTTTTATTTTTTAATCTAGATTATCTATGAGCAGCCACATCTCCAGTTTAAACAAGCTGCTGTGTCCAGGAGCACAGTATCTTACAGATATTATTTTCAAGTCTGCAAGAAAAGCTATAATATTTTTTCCAAGAAGCAATGAAGTTTCCAATCAGCTTAATTTATAAAAGGGTGCAAGAACGCACACCATCTCCTTATCACGGATTTGCGTTAGCTGCCCGTTAGCAACAGCAAGCTACACGCTTCCGACAAACTGTTCCAAGCAGTTCCTTAGGACAGGAACTGTCACATCTGAGGACGTCTCCACTTGCTGAGAAGCAGTTAAATAGACCCCTCACACCAATCTCCTGATTCACTGCATTTTTTTGAACCTGAAGGGTGTGTTGATGACCCACAGAAGATGACTGGGCCATGCAACTGGGTAGGGGGAAGTCATCCAGGTTATGTGGAAGAGGTTAGAGAGACTGGAAAGGTTAGAAGGAGGCACCAAAACCTCCCCTCCAGGTCAGACAGCACATTCCAGTTAGTTATTTCCATTGTTAGGGAAGTGGGAAGTTCTAGGAATGAAGCTATCCATTACATAATTCGCAATTCTGATGGACATTTGTCATCCTGAGGCTCGACCCTGACTTTGAAGTTTGAGGATCACAGGACAGCATCAGGAGTTAGTGAGCTGGCCTGCTGCCTTCCCTTGTATGACAGCAAGCGCTGCTGGCTGGGGGGAACTGCCCCTAAGTCGACTCTGGTCCTCCTCTAGCAGAACCAGTTTTAGTTTGCAGTCACATTACCACAGCTTAAATTAATAATTTAAACTGCAGTAATAACTGCCTGGTGAAGATATACTCCATAGTTATCTGTCCTCTCAAAAATATTTCAGCAGGAACTAGGTCGCCTTTTTTTTGTGCGCTAAAAACGTAACACGTGGATGTTACCTGTTCTGAGGCATGATGAATTTTTAAGCTGTGGTAAAATAATCAATTTATAAAAAAGAGGCAAAACATACTTTAAATACATTCATAACACAGGTCAAAACACATGTAAATGTCTAGGTCAACAGGTTGGCCATAAATAAAATACAATTCACAGAGCTTAGTAAACCCTAGAAAACTAAAGCAGTAACTCCTTAAAGCTCAAGAACAACACAAAGTGAAACTAAAATTAAGCTTTAGGAAAAAAATGAATTAATTTATAGGTGAAAACCTCAGAGAGGAGCTAGTTTTTCCACAACAGACAATCAAAACCCCCAAATGTTTATTACATGCCATTACAAAGGCTTGAATTTAAAAGTTTGCAATTAGCAGGTTTCTAACTGTTCCTGAACAAATACCAGATTTTATTGTTTTCTAATATTTCTTTTCTAATTTTTACCTTCATTTTAATATAAATGAATGCCTCTGTGTCTAATTTCCTTCCCAACTTCCTTTGCACATACCCCCACTCCTCCACATCAGAAATTTTCTACTTTCCTTGAATACAAGGAAAAAACTACTAATGAATGGAGGTGGTAGGAGCTATAGCTCAATTCAAATGGCCTGAAACTAGTTAACAGCCAGGCTGGCTACAGGAGACCAACACAAAGTGTTGCTGAGTGAAAAAGAACATTACAGAAACAAAGAGATGCGAGTACTAAGGTTTTTTGCTTTGTTAAACACCTGAAAGTTTCCTCAGCCTTCTTCCATTTAACTTTGAAAAAGAAAGGGCTACCAATAATTTCAAATATTGAAATGTGCTGTCTCCCAACACAGGGAGTCATTTAAAAGACAAAAAGGTCGTCTAATTTCACATATTGATACATCTGGTTTGTGAGCAGATAACATCCACAACACATTTCAAGTTGTTACTACAAGTCCTGTCTCTGCGAAATGTTTGAAGAGCACAATTCATTAAACAAAAAAAAAAATTGCTTTCCTGATACACAGATACCTTTTAAACGTCTCAAAATTCTGCTTTCACAAATTTAACATTTGGAAAGAAAAGAGTATCCAAGCACCAAATAAGCCTCAGACGACTACTGAAAAAAGAGAACCAAATAAAAAAAACCAAAAAAAAACAAACAAAAAACCCAAACCAACAAACACCACATCTTCAGTCAGGTTTACTGTTTTCAAGGAACAGTAACAAGCAGCAAAGCTCAGCTATCCTGACTACTTTGTGAAACATACAACCATTCTGTCTCATTCTAACGATCATGTAAAAGACTAAAAAAATACTTAAAGCCTTTCACATTCTGTTAGAAAAAAATGCAACAGCAACATCAAAAAAAAAAAACAACACACCACAGTTGCTTCACTGTGTAGTTTAGGAGTAGAAAAAATAAACAGCAACATTAGAGAGCTCTCCAAGAAGGACAGTACAGATCTGGACATTTTTTCCCCAATGTGGACAAAATAAAATATCTCTTGGGACAAAACCAACCAAAGCACCAAACTTCCCATATGATATTAAACAAAAGCACCTCTGACTGAATATGTATTTTGTTTTATAAAAGAGATACCGCTCAAGAATGCTGTTTCCTGTAATACTTGAATATTCACATAAACGTTGCATTTCTTACCGGTACTCTGCTAAGAGGGGGCTTTGAAGGAGAGGTCCCTGGTTTCACTACTGCTGTCGCAACGCTGCTCGAAGCCGAAATATAGCTGACGGGGGTGATCACTTGCCCTGGAGTGGCAACTGGTGTCAGTACTGGCAAACCAGTTGGTCCAAGAGGCAAGCTGCTTGGAGGTATACAAGTGCTAATGGATGTCAGGGGTTTAGTTGGTGCAACAGCAGTGGTTGGTATCCCAGGAATAACTGTCGTTTCCATGACCAACGATGTCTCCAGAGATACTGATGGATGCGCCGCTCCCACGTTCCCATGTTCGCTGAAGAGAGACCGTAGCTTTTCTTCCAGGGTCTTTATATCATCGATACCAGGAGCTTTAGACTGAGCATCAGCATCAGCCTCCAGACAATGAACGTGAGGCTGATTCGGTAACGGAGCTGGTTGAGGCTGGCTGTGTATCAGAGTTTGCTGGACTGCGGGTAAGTTAGTGACTGGTTGCGGTAAGACACCAGGTAAGGGAACCTGGGGCAACACAGGTGTCGCACCTGGAATCTGGGGTAGGACGGGTGTTGATGTAATTCCTGGTGGAACAAGTAAAGGATGTATCACAGGCTGAGTGACCGAACCACATGCGCTTGCTGCTACCGAGGATGATAAAGTTGCAGAGATTGGAAGAGATAAGCCAGCCGTGCTGCAGAGCTGTGATTTATCCACAGACTGCCCACTCTCAGGCAGCGACTGTGGAGCACTTACGACTGTTGTTTCTGCCAGACTGCAGACAGAGCCACTGCTACTAAGCTGGGGAAGCTGCAAAGCCACGTTCTGAGCCAGAGAAAGGGCAACAGATGTCTGTGGTGCTGCCATACCACTTGCAATCTGAGGTGTGGACTGAGATGTCACAGCTGGTGCAACAACCCCAAGACCACTGACATTGGGAACCTGGGTAGATGGCAGTGCCAAAGACGACGGTGTGCTGATACCGCTGGGAGCAGGGTCTCCAGTTGCTGGTTGAGCAGGCTGGGATGTGGTAGCTAAGGAGAAAGAAGCAGGAGCGCTCACACTGGAAGGGACACCAGTTGCTTGCTGCCCAGACTGTGAGGCTGGAGGCAGAGAAACAGAGCTTGGCACACTTGCACTTGGTGCGATTCCAACAGCTGCATTTTCCGAAGGCAAAGTAACAGATCCTGGAAGAGAAACACCTGTGCTGGAGGGAACAGGTATTGAAGAAGCAGCCACAGATGTAGGAGGTGCACCACTGCCCGCTATGGTAGAAAGTGCAGGTGGAAATGGTGGCATTGTTTGATTGAACACTGGAGGAGCCGTACTAGGTCCTTCCGTCATTTGAGCATGCCCCATCTCAGAGAAAGCTTGCTGCAAGCTCAGTGACGATGCCGAGTGGGAGAGATTCATTCCAGGACCATGTAGTGGAGATGCGGCAACTGGAAGACCAGAAAAATGTCAGTCCACCTGGAAAAGTTCATTGTGGTATTTTTGTCTCTTGTTAGACAAAGATCATATTTACCTCTCAGCGTAACAAAAAAAAAAATAACACCACCCACAACAAACCTACAAATCCAGGCTTACATTAAAACACAGAATTAAGGTTCCAGAGACTTGCAGACAGTCCACCAGCACTTTATTCCCTGAGAACCCTGCATGTTTTCACCTAAATTATAAACGTTTTTTACCAGTACAGACAGATCCTTATTTCCACGAGAATGGTAAGAGGTCTTAGTAATGCTCAAGTTAACTAACTTCACAGGTTTGTTGAATGTATCTTAGCCATCAGATTTTAAGCAGATAACTTACCCATATCCTGAGTTTCTTTTCCTCCAGGAACTGTAGATGTGAAAAAGCCCTGTTCTTTTAACCGACTCTCAGGGACAGGGCTGACAATAAACCGTCTTCCTGCAGAATGGACAACCTGGGTAAAGGAGCTGGGAGGAACCCCTAAACAGAAAAAAGTCACATGTTTAATGATACATGGTTGTGCCTAAATACATAACCTGCAATATGGAATGGGCACTCCATCATACAAAATATAAGCTTGGCTGCACCCATCTGCTGAAACAGGAAAAGGTAACTGTTGGAAAAAAAAAAAAAAATCACAAAAGACTTACCTGTTCTTTGTGGCATGGAAGATGTAGGATCTGGCTGTTTGAACTCTAATTTCTGTAAAGTAAGATAAAACTTAAAGTTCTATTCTGAAGCAGAAACCCACAAGATAGTTCTTAAAATGCTAACTTACTGAAATGCAGGCATTTAAGGTGAGCAGTACCTTGGACCCAAGCACCATTTCCAAACTAGTGGAATCCTGCCCAGATAAATGTCAGTCACGGTGCTTTTAGAGCTTTTCAGCTTAGTGACTGTCAATATAATGAATTAATCTAAATACTCTTTGGTTAGAGGCAGCCCAACTGATTTCCTTAAAACATTCCACAGATAAACGAATGTTTCAAAGTAACTCTGGGTAGAAACAAGGCAGAGATTCAGGAAACAACACCCCTTATTCCCAGCAACCAGTTTCAAAACCTGTGTTCCCTAATCAAGCCATCCAAGCCAACCAATCTCTTCGCAGCTCATTGGGTAGAAGGCCTGAGTCCAGGCTCTCAGTGTTTAGTGAGCAGCACAGAGCTTTGGCTTTTAGCATCCTGCCTCACAATAACCTTAAATCCAAAAAGTCTCAGGACTTAAAATTGTCTGTTTCGTGCACTGTTAGGAGATTGAGCAGCTTTGAAAGTGTTACAATACGTAAATGAGCAAGAGGTCTACATTGTTTCGGTTTCTGAATGAATTTCAAGCTCTCACTCCAATACAAAGCCTTCTCTGTCTTTAAGCTTTGATATTTCTCAGGAAATAAAGCTTCTGTTTCTAGCTAGCTCTACTCACAAAACCACACCACCCAAAATGGAAAACACAAATAGCAAAGGTAATATGTCCTTCACATACCTGCAACCCTGGAAAGAAGCCATCATCTTTTGTCCGCATACTCTCCAAACCCTGATCACCTTCTGGCTCCACGCTTATATCCTCACTGAGCATTTCATCTGCTTTCTCAATAATCTCTCGTACCTGTTCTACGAATGAGTCTCTCTCAGTTGCTAAAATAAACTCATTCTGCACCTGTAAAGACAACAAAGGACCAATATTTTTCCACAAATTATTTCAAACCAACGTACTGAATAACCGTAATTTAACTCTTAGTGTTGCTCTATGCCCTCACTTCACTGTTCTCAGGCACAAGACGGTGACACCTTAGAGAAAAACAATTGTTTCTAAAATTATCTCCATCACAGAAGTATTTGCCTTGGTTTACTCTTTGCTGTGGAACAACATTCAATCTCACTTCAGCAAACTGTCACTTCAATCTTTGTTTAGCACAGTGAAATGTAAAATTAGCAGCCTTATCTTACCGCAGTTTCTCCTTTCTAATGTAATGTGTATTGATAGCCACATTTAGAGGCAATTATAATTAAAAAAAATTTAAAAGTTTTGTATAGCAAGATGTGTTCTGTGCTTCTCTCCTTCCATGCCATACAGAAATTCTACTATATGCAGGTTGCACATCACTAACTCAAAAGTCTAGCTGGAGTACATAAATGCAAATATTAACTGTGTTCCAAATACAGGGAGAAAAAGATTGCTCAGTCTGTCTAGTTTCAATACATTACATTGCTTTATAAAAATACATTCTGCTGCTTATGTTGGAGGAAATAAGCTTAAACAAGTATACTTGACATTTAGAGAGACATTCCTAGTTTAGTCCGGCCTGTGAGAAAATTTTTTTCCTGAAATCATGCACAGTAGCACTCCCAGAGTCAGTCTACGAAACAGAAGTAAAGTTATCAGTCACAGTGTGTCTGCTGAAAAAGAGAGAGAAAATGGCTTAGAGGTGAAGCCCAAGACATGGCTTTTATATTAAGTTTCTGGGATGCTAGTTCAGAGCAAGGAAAGACAAGCATGATGTGCATACATCAGCCTTTCCAATGCAGAATATTTACTAAACATTAGTGTTCAAGTTAAGCAATGACAGATACCTATATGGGGTATGCCTACTTCTATCCTGACTAGAAGGAAACCAGAAAGTCTTACAGTGAAGAACTTCCTCAATATTCAACAGGAAACCTATGAGCAGTTCCAGATTCAGTTGTCTAAATTAGGCTGCACACTTTCAACTACATGATTGCACTTTGCATGAACAGTTCACCTATTCTGTTTCTACTCATCTTCGAGTATTTGTGAGTTTTGTTGCTTGGGGGGTGTGTGTTGTTTTTGTTTTGTTGTTTTAAAGTCATCCTTATTTCTAAATTCCTCCAAAGGATCACTTTAGGTATGAGGCAAAGAAAGACATCTGTGTATTCTCTCTGTATTTCTTGGCACGTCATGTTTGTTGACTTGTTCACACTGCCAATACACATACATAGCCAAGAACTAACTTCTTCCTCTTTCTTGGAAAGTCATTAGAGGTGAAGAGATCATTCCTCCTGTGTCACTGATTTGGTTCCTTTTGACAGGTGTGAAGCCAGCACACATTGCCTGTTTTTCTGCCACCTCTCTAAGATAAAAGATGAGCACTGCAGAGATGCCCAAGAAGCTGGCAAAAGATACTGCTTTTTGTCATCTCCTCCTCACTTCAGTAACACTAAAACAATCTCAGTTTCATTCAGATTGTATCAGTCCAAGAAGACAAATTTAAATTTAAAAAAAAAAAAGGAAAAAGGAGGAGGGGGAAGTTTTTATTCCATGCTACACAGTACTGAAACGGCAAATTCTTTTCTATTCTTGACCACTATACATTGCATGGGCAGGCTTTTTTTCCCTTTTAGAAAGTCAAAAGCAGCATCAATCATTACTGACTGTGCCAGTTTTGGCTGGAATAGAGTTAATTTTCTTCATAGTAGCTAGCACGGGGCTGTGCTTTGGCTTTGTGC
>NW_009711031.1:66570-71936 GCF_000703405.1 Apaloderma vittatum | reverse complement strand
GCAGGAATAACACAGGGAAGTTTCAGTTATCCTGAGTGGCACTTAGAGTCAAGACCTTCTCTACTCTTCACATTAACCCACCAGCGAGGAGGCTGGGGGTGCACAAGAAGTTTGGAGGAGACACAGCCAGGACAGCTGGCTCCCACTGACCAAAGGGATATTGCATACCACATGATGTCACACTCAGCACACCTAGTTGGCTGGGGCCACTGTTCACGGACTGGTTGAGCATTGGCTGGTTGGTGGCAAGGAATCGCTTTTTATTGGCATCGTTTGTCTTTCTTGTTTGGCTTTGGGTTTTGTTGGTTTGTTTGTTTATTTTTTCCAAAGAACCACAGAATGTCAGGGGTTGGCAGAGACCTCAAAAAGATCATGTAGTCCAATCGTCCTGCCAGAGCAGGATCACCTACAGTAGGTCACCGACGTGTCCACGGGGGTTCTAAACGTCTCCAGAGGAGACCCCACAAGCCCCCTGGGCAGCCTGTGCCAGGCTCTGTCACCCTCACAGGGAAACACACTTTCCTTACATTTACATGGAACCTCCTGTGCTGCAGCTTGCACCTATTGCCCCTAGTCCTATTTCTGGACATCACTGAGAAGAGGGTCCGTCCTCCTGATCTTCCCTCTCTTTGTTTTTTTCCTTTTCACTACATTTTAAAAATTATTGATTTACTATCACTATAATTACATATTACTACTTTTATTATTAAATTTTATTTCAATTAATGAATTTCAGAAACCAGAAAACAATTCCCGTTCCTTACTTTGAGGGCAGAATCTTGCCATTTCAGCTGAGAACAGCAGCAAAGAACTCAAAGCTTAAGCTAAGTTTTAAAGATTAGTCATGTTTGCTCTTAGAAGAACAAACTCTCAGAAGAGCAAACAGAATTTGTTTAATCTGGCACTTTAAGGAAATTGTGTGCACTTTTTCAAAAAATCTGATTGCAAAAACACAAAAGCAGATTTACTTGATAAAACTGCAATTCTTCAGTAAAAGCTGACACAAATTTTCATTGGAACTGAGCATGCAATACTAACTGTCAATTTGGTATACTACTCTGTGCCTAGAGTTTCTAGCTGTCCTTATGTATCAATAAGGTGAGCACATGCCACGCTAGATGGCAGAACAATTCTGAAATGAGAAAATAAGACTGCCTATATTATTGATGGAAACTAGATGGCAGAACAATTCTGAAATGAGAAAAGAAGACTGCCTATATTATTGATGGAAGGAAAGTAGCATCCCGTGAGCTGTGAAGGAGAATTGATAGGAGAAGAAGCATCCCGCGAGAAGCAATCTCTCAGGGTCGTTAGGTGGCAGTTAGCCAGAGGCCTATGGCACACAACATAGGGGGTGTTGTCTAGTACTCATAAAAGAACATAAAACAAAAATAATTGACAAGAACACTGGTGATAAAGGTATCTAACAAGGACCATCTGGTGACGAAGCCCCTTGTGAAATTCAGGGACAAGATGCCCTACGAAAAGTGCTGAGAACAAACAGTTTTGGGACTAAGGTGAAAACTTCATTAGGAGGAAGACCTACGGCCTTCATCCCTGAAGACCCCTGCCCAGGACCACCAGGAGACGCTGCGCAAGCGTGAAGAGGAGGAGCTGCTGACCACCAGAACTGGGTGCCTTTTTCGGGATAGCTCATGAATATGTATAGGCGTCTAATGAATGTGTAACTTTCACTGCATATAACCAAGGTAACTGCGTCATTCAGGTGTGCACGTCTTTGGAGAAGAGATCCCCCGTGCACCGGCACGCTTATTAAAGCGTACCTACTGTATAACTCCTCGAGTTATAGAGTCTTCTCCGCGTGTCATTATGACTGTGATTTAGACTGGACTCAACTCTTCATCTCTGAAGTATATCTTACCATAATTGAAGCTATTTCCTCAGGGTTGTCACCATCCAAATCAAATTTGAAAGTAACCATTTTCCGATTGTGTGTCTCTAGCTGGCATTCCACTACCCGATCACCTTTATTTGAAACCTAAAGCAAAGAAAACAATAGTTCAGACCAAAAGTTTCAGAATTTAAGACTTATGCTTTAAAGCTCTCAAAGACAAAGCAGCAGTACTGATCTAATACAAACAAACACATTCTCTCTTTCCAGTCTAATAAATGGCGTCATGCACACCAGTTTTAACGAGGAAACATCGAATATTCTGGAGCAGTCTGCTGAATCACTGCTGGCTAAGCAAGCCAATTTTGCCAAATTTAATGCTTAAAAAAACCTCTTAATAGATGATGTTTGGAACATCGACTCCAGAAGCAGAAGAAATACAGTGGATAGCTTGTCTGCTTGAGAGCACAGAACAAGACTGCAGAAGACACACATTCCTCAAAGGAAAACTAACTTTTTGCAGCTCGAGAAAAGGCATCATCACTATCAAACTGACACTAAAATAAAAAATACTCACATTTAGAATTCTTAATTTTGGCCTAGCAGTCTTCTCATGGCGAGAACGACTGCGAACAGACCTCCGCATGTGACGTTTAGTAGTCCTTCCTTCATGCCTTCCACTAGAAGCTGGAGCATTCTCATTGCCATCACTCAATCCTGAAGCAACGTCAGAATGTGCACTGAAAAAAAAAGGCAGCTTTACATTAGGAAATAACTGCAACCATGCGGTTTACCCTACCAGATGGTAGGATGGTATTCTAGATAGTAGTAGATGTCTGTTAATCGCACAGTAGGGGAGAAGAGTCCTGTCTCTCAGCATTCTTTCATTATCAATTCTAAGAGTAATTATTTAGTTACATATCTCTTGTAAGCTGAATCATACAAATACATCTTCTGAATACATTTTCAAGATATTTGGTGTTTGAATTTTATTTAAGTGCCAAAAGGACAGAAAAATATCCCTTGTTTTTCTCCATTTAACATTACAAATGGAAAAAGGATTACAACTTAAATCACTATATACAATCCTGTTTACTCCCTCCATACTCTGCTGTAAATCAAAAATCAATATTAACTCCACCTCTCATAAGCTTATCTTTCCTCTAGGAAGTTTATTTCCTCACACCCTCAAAAACATCCTCAGTGAAAAAAAATACATCTGGTGGCAAAAAGATACCTAAACACCATCCAAGGAAGAATATTCCAACACATGAAACTGAAATTCAGATTGACAAAAGGAAAACAATGTTTACCTATCCATAGAGGAAGCCAAAGCGGTAGACTGAGCAGGCTGTGTTGCTGGAAGAGTCTCTGAAGGAGCAGTCTGTGAAACTCCCTGAGTACCCTGTGGATAGAAACCCATATTCAAGAACCAACCCCAGTGAATACCATTCCTTTTCAATTAACCCAGCAGTCTTCAATATTTCCTCCAAAATCAGTAGTAAAGCTAAAAGCACTGCCTTTTTAGAACTGCAAATGGCCAGCACCTAGACAGCTCCAATCTACAAAAGGTTCTAGAGCAAACTGCAGTGAAGCAAATCATCATCTGGGGAGGGGTGGGGAAAAGAAATCAGCCATCCTTTCTACTGCTTCGTGTCACTACGGTTTGCCATGCAGCCACAGTCTTACTAATAGAATGTGCAAAAGGTAAGCCAATGCAGAACCCAAAGACAACTCAAATTCTCTCTGGTAAGAACAGCGCTGCAGGGAACAGGCATAATGCCAGATTCCCAAAGGCTATCGCAGTTTGTCTTCGATACGGCGAAAATGTTGTATAGTACTAGCAAGAAGTGAAGTGTTAACAGGTTTCTGCCTGCAGGATGCACACTCACTTCCCAACAGAACAGCCAGTGGCAACAAGGTCCCCACATTGGCATGACATTTTGCTGTAAGAAAAAGGTCATTTGAAATATTAATTTTCAACTGAAGGCAAGCACGGAAGGGATTAGCTCCCCACACGCATACACTATTGCATAATTCAAACACTCTAAATGCATTGTTACGTTATATTCAACACATTTACCTCCAAACCTGCCTGCTGCGAGGAGGCAGATGAGGCCTGTTGTGCTACGCTCACTGTAGGCTGGGGCACTTGAACCTGTCCTCCTAGGCCACCCATGGGAGCCAAAACGTTCTGCTCCACATACGGCTGCACAACAGGAGCAAGATAGCCCGGCTGAGCCATTGCGTCTGCAGGTAAGGGAGGGGACAGGACAGCAGAAGGAACGCTAACAGAGGCCACAGCAGAGGAAGGTGCAACATTGGAGTCTCCTGGGTATTGAGGCGGCAGCCGAGATGGGAAGCCCTGTAATAGGAATAAGGGAGACAAGTTAGCAAACGTCAGAGCTAATCAGGAAACAAGAGAGTTTAAAAAAAAAGAAGTTTGAGTTTCAGAGGCATGTTCCAACCTTCTGTATGTGTTCAAGTACTCCCAAAAATCTTCCGAGAGAAGCAAACTGCTCACGTATCCAAAGCCCAGCTTGCAAGTTGCTATGCCTGAACAAGCAAATTCTCACTCTGAATCTTAGGCAAAACCAATCTCCATCTCCTAACTCTTGCAGTTGCCCGTTTGTCTTAATAGTTTAAGGCCTGAGACTTAAAATTACTTGGAAGAACTTTCAGGCTGAACGGCTACTGCTCAGATGACGTTATGCAATTGCTGATTCTTGAGACTAGTATCAAAAGTACTCTTGTGTTCTTCCTGTCTTCTCATGACGAGCTGACTCAGGAACCAAGGAACATTCCTACACACTGTTCCTGTTCTACAGCAGTCCTAATAATCCTAGTGCAGGTATTTGCATATTTATCCATTTTTTGTTCTAGAACAATCGTACGCTGAGTCACTATTCTGTCACTATTGAGATTGCCATTTTTACAGTGATTGCACAAAGCAGATGAAGCAGTGTGTGCCCACCAGTCTAATATTCCATGACTAGCACAGGTACTTACGTCACATATTCAAGATCCATGCTGTCCAACTAGTTTCTAGAAAATACACATCCCCCGCTCACTCATCCCTTCCCAGACTTGGAATTAAATACTGACATTGCTGAATACACTGCCATTGATTTTCTTTCCCCAACGCACATATCCCAATTTTAAAATTACAATTTTTTGCCTTTCCCTCCCTGCCAAGTTGACAGATCTCTTGTACGTACAGTTGTCCTCTTTCACACAGGGGTTGAACAAAGCCCTGCGCTACAATTCTATCACTTTAGACAAATTCCATTGCCAACGGTGAAAAGCTTAAAACATCAGGGTTTCCACAGACTTTTGTTTTTCCCCCCTCCTTAAAATAATCCTTTACCACACAACAGAATTCATCTTGGTGGCTTAATGGCTCTCTTATGAGAAGTGAGTTGGCCAGGGCACATAGTTCAGATCCGGTACCTTAGAGGAACAGGCGAAAATGTGGAGAAGAGCTCTGCTGGCTTGCAACAATACCTGGTAAAGA
>NW_009711031.1:0-66539 GCF_000703405.1 Apaloderma vittatum | reverse complement strand
CGAGCAGGAGGTAAAAGTTCAGCAGCTTGTCCAATGCTGACTGGCAATCCCACGGACTGGACAGCCGGCTGCAGGAGCTGCGGAAGAACCTGGCTGGGCAACTGAGCTACAGGCTGCATCACTGTGGGAGGCTGGCTAGGAACAATGGTTGGTCCTACCGGGACAGCGGTTGCCGCAGCAGACGTTGCCAGCGTGAGCAATGGCTGATTCATGCCAGCTGCCATCGAGATAGGCAGCGACTGGAAAGCCGGCTGAGCCACTGACACATGAGGAGCTGCTACAGGCAACTGAGAGACTGAGAACTGGGGAACCATAGAAGTTGGCAAGGGCTGTCCCATGGGTAGAAAATGAGAGCCAATGGGGACTGATGGGGCAGCTGAAGGCTGAGGGAGAGAAGGTGCTGCAACAGGTAACTGAGGCTCGCCTTGGATGATCGACACTGGTTGGGAAACAGGAAGCTGGGGAGGTAAAGAAAATAGAGATAGATTTTTTTTTTAAAGCAGGGTTGCAGAAAGCAGCTTTTTTACACATTAGTCAAAGAAAGAATTATTCAAGTTACAGCACTCTGTTAAAGTGGGCGGGGAGCACAGTTGGCATAGTGGCTGGGAAGTTGGCTCAAGTTCCAAAAGGTCCTCATTTTGCAACACTTCCCTTGAAGAACTCCACAGGCTCTTGAAACACACACCCACAGAGGGCGAAAAAGCAACATTTGAATACTCTGGAGCACTGAATTGTGCATTAACAGAAGTAAATTCCCCTCAAATCTGTCCCCAGAGCAAAGCCTGCCTTCTTACAGGAAAGAAGTGCAAATCTTTCAACAACTCTGTCAGCTTTGGGTATGGGGACTAAAGCAATGGAGAGTGAAAAGCCACTGTGCCAGCATTCAGAGAATGGCAGGGGGATACGTCAATTAAAGCCAGCAAATGATGCAACTGGAAAGACAGTTTAGATGAACAAGCAACAAAACAACAATTTTTAAAAACAAAATCAAGGCTCACATGTTTTAAGATAGAGATATGAGCCAAAACGAAGCAATATTCAATAACAGAAGCTTCTTGATCAGTGAGTAAAGGAGAAGAGCTGAATAAGAAAGATGACAGAATAGAGAAGGCAGTCCTTATGGTTCACTACCTAAATAAGTGAATATGTTTTACACACATCACGGTGTAGAAGATATACATTGTATGGGAAGCAGAGAAATGATGAGTTCCTGAAAATCCATTCATAATGTACCATTCATCAATATGCCTCATGGTATTTCTGGCTGTTTAAAGATCTTTGTGCATGGAAGTGCTATCCCTCCCTTAAATTACTCACGACTGCCACATTTGAAAGAAAGGGTTTCCAACACGTTTTTCCCATAAAATTGTCTGTTGTAGCACACCAAGAATACTATTATCTAGATGAATGTTTTGAAACCAGTAGAAAAGATGACGAAAGTGAAAGTAACAGCATGTTGAATTTGCCAGCTGTGAAGAAGAAAATAAAAAAATCTTCTGCTAGAAAGAATTTTGTTTACCTGTGTCCCAGCTGCTGCCTGAGGCATTGGCATAATCTGTGAAGTTTGAGTTTGAGAGACAGTTTGTGTGGGAGTGGCACCAGCAGAAACTGATGGCTGCTGCAGCTGGTATTGTCCAGGCTGTTGGGAAGAGGCTGGCTGCTGTGCATTCTGTAGCAGGGAAGAGAGGCAGAAGCTATTTTTTCCCCCCCACAGAAGTTTTTAAAGTATACCCTATCTAAATTCTACTTTTTTACTCCCTTGTAAGTGACATCAGTGGTTCTTCTGAAAACGTTAAGTAAATTAAGCTTTAGCAATTACATATTAGCATTACTAATATAGCTCCGTTATCAGCACCAAATCTTGCAACAAAATTACTTCGCCTGTGAAAACAACAATGAAGATTCTATAAAGAAAGAAAAGGCAGTTAAGAGAAGAGGATGTTGCAGAAAACTATTTCTGGTTAGAAGAAATCATGAGAATGAAGTTTGCCCATCCAGACAGTCTAATCCACAAATCCTGACACCTCTCCCCTTGAATGGGGCCACCCCTGCAAGCTCAGGTGGAAGTTGAGGCAGACACATGAAAACAAGCATTAACATGATTCTAAAAATAAATCTCAGAAAGTCAATAAAGTTAATCTCATAGCATGTTAGACTGGGCAACAACCAGAGGATTCCTTTACTTTTGTCCAAAACTACGGATTCAAGTGGGGACAGAGGTAGTCAATCAAAATCCCACACTAAAAGCATTTTTGTCCTGAGTTTAGGGACTGTGATCTTACCTGCTGAGTGTGTTGGGCAGGCTGGGATGGCACTGATGCACTGCTTGAGGCTGACTGCCCTTGCACCTGCGTCTGGAGGAGAAAAAAAGACAGACAATCAGCTTAAAAAGCACTAGTTTCTGCAGTAGGCAGTTAAAATCATTTCTGCCTGGAAAGATCTGGTTGGAATAATGTTTCTAGCTGTCCTTTTGGCCAAATTCCACTATGACAACCAGAACAAAGCAGACCAATCTGGAAAAGTACCAAATTTCATTTTAAGTCTTCCAAAACAACCATTTGCAACCCACATGCCCCTCGACATGAGACAGATCAGCCTACCAGCTGCTTCTTCCACTGATGATGCTTTAAGAGCAGGATGCCTTGGTATCGTAACTGGAAATAGAGGCATTAAGTTTTACATGTGTTCTAAACACAATCAGGTGAGGGGACAGAAGGAGGCTAGAAGGAAATAAAACTATCTTCTAAAAAATCAAAAATAAAATCAAAGATACATGGAGTTCTAGACCAATAACAAAGTATTCATTACATGTACATGTCATGAGGTCCCTTTGAGATACATGTCAAAATACAAGCTAGAAATCATTTCCAGTTTCGCTACCATTCAAAGGCTACCAAGAAGTGGATACTGAAAAATATGGGGGTTCATGTTCAAGCTAAGACAATTTCTGAATAAGCAACGAAAAAAATGGATGAGTGGCATACAAATGAATGTGGAAGATGTAGAGGAAAATGAAATGGCTTTTCATTATTATTTTTCTGGCTGACGTTTTTTGATCAGATCCCAGGATTTTCATTATTATTTTTGTGACAATTACATTTCTTTATGAGCTCCTGGGAGAAAACGAGACAGAGACCTCCAGATGAGTTCCCCAGGCATGCACCGCTTTGGTGAACTGCCTTTGTAGGAAACAGATCTGGTGCATATGTATCATATCAGAAATGTCTACTAAAATTCTTTAATGCTGTGTTCATTCAGCTTGCAGAAGGTTATTAGGAACAAGTTTATTAAAATTACATACTTTTTTTTATTATAGAAACTTTGGGGAAAGCAGACTGTCAATGAAAAGAACCATTTTTTTCTTTGCTGTTTTACAAGCTTGAGGCCCTTATTGGCTAGGATCTAAACATGCGCTACATATCACTGCTATAACATCTCTTCACACAGACTCAGTTTGTGCTTCAAATACTGATCTTTCAATGCATTAAAGTTCCAGAACTTATATTCTGTAAAATAGCCATGATCTCTTATTGTGTTTTCCAGATATTTTACATCCACCAGAACTCCCTTCCTGAAGTTTAACAAAGGTGGTTTATGGAGAAACAAACCCCATATAGTTTTCAAACATTTTGCCTGGCGGCTTCACTCCACAAGTTCTCCTATAGCACAGAAATTACTATTAGCTACTGATTAAAGCTGTTTGAGCTTTAATAAAACACTTACTAACCCATATAGACAGTTTTAAATACTTAGTTCTTGATCTTATCACAGAAAGCAAAAAGATTCCTTCACACAAATCCCAAAGTTGCTAATACTTCAGTAACTAAAATGCCAGGGAGCCTCTAATTCCAAGAACAAAAGGAGTAAGAGACAAGTCTACTTAAAGTAAACCTTCTCTTTTCACAAAAAATTATCTTCCAAGTTTCAGGCTACAAGCACAGCCACAATGTATATACACATACACCTCAGTCACAGCGTACAAATGCATTGCTGACTATTGCAAGTGCAAATACCACATATGCTGATAAAACATACCTCCAATCTAAGCTTCAGGCCTCAGAATTTTGCATTTTAGAAGGACAAGATATTCTAGGCTTATAAGGAAGCAATACCTATTAGCAGCACTTGTTTGTGCCACTAATTTACCACTCAGCTTGTTTAGTTTCCTTAATGATCCTGCGAGTACATTTCCAAATCTGTGTACACATACACAATACACCTGCTTCCACTCCTCTCTTCCCCACACCCAGAAAAAAAGCTCTTGCATTTTGGACAGTCATCAAATTAACCTTGTTGTTGTCTAAAGAAACATTATTCATAGAGAAATTCAGCTTCAAACAATGCATTCTCATTAAACCGCTAAGGAGCAGCAACAAAAATAGAAAGCAAGTTTTACTATCACCGCCAATTCAAACTGCAGAGAAGATACATTAAATCCATTGTTCAAAAGCCAATTTGGTACTCCAGCTAGCTCTTGCCGAAAGAACAACTAGTCCTGAGAGGAACGCTGACCGTTTGTTACCCTTAACAAAAACGCCCTACCAATATTTCAGTCAAAGCTGAACACAGACCAAGCAGTGGCTGATGCCTCGTTACTTCATCGCAACTGCTAAGTGAGAGATCCTAGTGTATCACTACTGACTCAGTGGAAAGACACCCCCAGGAATGCTACTCCTTAGACCCACGTGGAGCAAGTCTAAGGGCAAGGCTCCCCTTTAAATACAAGGTACGACTTGTAAAAAGCAGAGAAATTCTGGAAGTGTTTGCTCCTGTAACCTGAGGATAGAGTGCAGGTGGTCCTGATGAAAGCGAGGTGGACAAGGCCTGCTGAGTCGAGGCTCCCTGGGGGAAGCAGATGAAGAGCTGCGACTCCTGCAATACCTTCTGAGGCAGCTGAACAATGGGCAATGAGAAGTCTGAACCAAAAGCAGAAGATGACCCCCCTGTAGGGGGAGGAGACTGGAAGTCGCCAGTGTCAGAGGAAGTCAGCTGTGAGGAATCACTGGAGTATTCCGGGCTTCCTTCCGGCCAGCTCCGCCTGGCAGAGCCCCCTCTGGGACCTGCTAACTCGGGGCCAAGATAGTGACACTGCTCCTCTGTCACAGGCTGAAGCCGACCGTGCGACCCTACGCCTTGAGCGGATTCCTCTTGACTGGTCTCCATAGAGCCCCGGCGACTTCGGTAGGCCCGCTGGGGTAAAGCTGCCCCTTCTGCTGAAGCAGAAGTCGGTGTGTGCACATGGAACTCAAAGACACAGCTCGCTCTGCCATCACCGCTGTGAGAGAGCACAGCCGGGGCAGAGTGCGGAACAAACACCTGGTGGAATGTCATCTGAGCAGCGTCTGCACTCAGGGGAGCTGAAACGCTGGATAATGGAGAAAGGGGACCCATCCCAGAATCCAGCCTTAGGTTTTGAACATGGCGTGCCAGGTAAGTTTGCCCCGACTGGAAGTCGAACACAGAGCTTTGTGGAGGACCACCTTGCCCATGGTTTGACTCAGAGACCTGCTTCAAATGTTGGTCAGTCGCGTGAGAGTTATAAGCTACTTGATCATACTGCTCCGATACCTGTGATGGATAGTGCATGCCCACCAAATACACAGCTTCTGGATGCATTCTGTAGTGAGCATCCTCTGGAGGTGTTGGTCCAGATCTATAGTCATTGTGGACCGGAGCTGGCTCAAACACGGGATTAACTTGCACATGGAGAGGCTCTCCAGCAACTCTCTGAGCCGATGTGCCCAGCATAACGAACGCCTCTGGTGTCCAGTTGGTGGGACTACCACCAGGTGGAACTAAACTCTGGCCAGTCTTCAGCAATGGCTGGAAGTGGCATGTTTGGGCTTCCAAAAATGAAGTGCTCTTGCGCCGCTGAGCAACTGCCACCTTCGGCGGGCAGACAGGTGGTGGCGAGAAAGACACCGGCCGTTCGTGAACGGTTGGGAAAAAGATCTGCGAGTCTGGGAACGTTGGTGTTCCCCCACGCGGATGCTGCGGCTGTATCGACATGAACAAGACAGGTAATTCATACATTAAAAGTGAAAGCACATCAACATGCACAGTTCACTAGGCAGTTCTGTGAAGTAACTTTATAGAATGACTACTCAACTCATGGTCAAAAACATATAATACTTAGGAAATCTAGGTGAGTCATAATAGCCATTAAATACATCCATGGCAGGCATAGCTACAAATGGAAACATTTGCTTGGGTTAGAGCTGCTTTTCCAGTCCAATTCCAGTAATTCACGAAAAGAAACCAGTTTTGCTCCTGACAATGGAATGAGATTTATTGTCATGGGCTATCATTGTGATCAGTGCCTGAGATCCCATCAAACCCCTAAGGTTACTGCCATATGGGGATTATGAAGATTCAGAACCTGACAGCAGCAACAAAGCAGAGCCTCTAGTTTGTGCCTGAAAGTTAAAAAGACATTCAGTCTTAGTATTAACCAACATAAAAACAGTGCTAGTGTCTGGTATGCTACGCAGAGCTAAAGAGAAACTTTTTATGAGACAAAACAGAATCATTTCAGCCCACAGCTGAGGAGGTATGATAAAACTCCAGAGCCTCTGGATTCTGCCAAAGTTGATCACCTCTTTCGATCCCTTTTATCATTTCTGATCATACCTTTCACAGAGAAAATTAGCACTCACTGAAACAAATCTAACTCTTGCCTGGATAGTCAGTAACAGCAGAGTGCTCAGGCAATTCCAGTCCCTTTGAGGTACCACTAGAGATGAGGCTCATCTTAAGATTTGTAGAGAATATTTCAAAGAGAGTTCTACGTAAGGATACCAATTTAGTAATTCTGCATTTTTTCATCTCTGCCTACAGTATGCCAAGACACAATGTATTACCTATCCTAAAGAAAAAAGAAATTTGCAAGAGTCAGTAGCAAATATACTGTCTCTAAGACAGATGGCATTTATGACTGTTTTTCAAGTTGCTGTTTCCGCATTGTTCCCTTTCTCCCCAGCTCTCTGGAAAAGCAGCAGCAAATTTCCATATTTACCAGTACTAACTAGAAGGTCCTATAGGATGAAGAACTCTTCCTACATTCTGAAAACTGGTTCAATTTACTTCATTTACAAAAAAAAAAAAATTTCTCAAAGTTTATCTTGTGTAAATTGAAGCTCAAAACTGAAAAGAGACTACCTCCTGTCTTGGAAGCTATTTTTCACATGACTAAGAAAACATGAAACTGTGGCTTCTTTCTATCAAAAAGCAGCTGAATTGGCTGATTAAAACTTTCAGAAAAATCTTCAGAAATATCCATACTTTGAATTTCTAGTACCACTAGCACAGCTAGCCAATACTTTTGGAATAACTAGCCCCATCAACCAAGTTTTAAAAGCTGGTTGTTTCATGCAGAGCTTCATTAGCATTCAATGCTCGTTTAGAAGTTAGAAAATAAAAAGCTACTCTTCTGACTTAAGGGCTGAGAACTAGTCTTCCCTCTACCTTCTATGGTACAGTTGGGTAATTTATGCATTTATGCTATCCTGAAATACAAAAAACAAACGGTCAGCTACTGATAATGTTTAAGTGTACTGCTTCCTAGACCAAAAATAAAAGTATGTTTCAGCAGCACAGTATAAGGAGTCAACTCTTTCTTCATTTGCTCATTTAAAAAATGCCCAAAGCCCAGGATGTATTTAATGATAACTTATCTTACTGTGCCAGGAGGCAAATGGCAACACATACAGGACTGACATAGAGGGAGGGCAGGCTGGAGCGTCGATGCTTGCGTGGAGAGGCAGAGTGCATGGGCAGGACACTTTCCAGGGCTTTAGAAAGCCTTTCTGCAAAGGTTTCTTCAGGGACAGTCCGAAGGTAGAAAGGAGAAAGAGGTGCAGACAGCGCTGGTGGTGGGGTGCAAGGAGCACTGAGAGGGATGCAGGACACAGAGGGAAGAGCAGGAAGGTGGGGGACACAAACTGACATGCTACGACCACGTTGAGGCTGAAGGAGGAAAACAAAAGTTAAGAATTGAACACTTTAAAAAAAAAATGAATAACAAAACCAGCAAAAACTATAATGAGGTAGAAAAGAAATGCAGACACACAATGAGAGGCCCAATACTGACTAATACATGTGCAAGAAGATATGAGAACGCTGAATGAATGCCAACACACACTGGGAACAGGCTCTGTGCACCTCTGAGGACCCATGTTTACCTCAGGTTACTGAGCAGTGTGGGAAGTTCCCTAACACCCTCACAAGAAACATGTGGAAGGCAGAAAGACAGGAGAGAATATTTTCTCCAGGGCCCCTGATGCAGCCCATAGTGTGTGGACTCGCAGCATCTGGTAGTATGACAAATAAATAAAATAAAAATAATAATAAAAAAAACCAAACAGATACTGACAAGCTTTCAAACAGGTATTTTTAGTTCAGCGAGTGGATGAGTGTTTACACTTATCACCTCACTCAGCGTCTCTGCCTGAATTAAGTGGACTAACTGCATGCAGCTGGCTCTTTATTCAGTAAAACACTACCATAAGAATTTAAACATTACACATTCTACAACATGAGTTGTGGGGGGGAAAAAAAAATACTTGGTTTAATGCGTGGAAAATTCAGTAAAATTAGTCTCAGACGAGCATTTTCCAGACACTAGGCCAATAAAAGCATCGGGATTTTGTAAACTTGCCACAATCCAGAAGGCCATAGGTCAAAAGCCAACCAAACTAGAAGAATCAGAATTGGGTTGTGGTGGGAGTTTTTTGCTATTTTGTTTTTATTGTTGTTGTTATTGCTTTTTTGGTGTGCTGCGTTTCATTATGCATTTTTTTTTAGTGAATGGAAAGATGATGTTTTAAAGAGGCAGTCTTCCAACTGCAAGTTTTCCTTCTCTAATGGCATGTGTCTCTTACAGATGTAATCCACAATTTTGTAATGCAACTGAAATCAAATATGGACCTCAAAGAAGAAAAATTAAAAATCAAGACATCCAGTGGAGATCTGATTTTAATGATTTCTGATGTGAGAAATCTTGCTAAACTGCTCAAGAAATTGAGAGAGAAGCATAAGAGATTCAAACAATTAAATAAATACTTTCCCCTTAATATTCACCTGTTCCAAGGCAGGACTAGTTACATATATAATTTCTGGCTCTAATTTAGCTAAACTGTTCAGAAATATCTCTAGTAATAGACTCTAATACTTAATCATCCTTGTCGGTGACAAAAACCCCTTCCAGCCAGCAATGTGCCCTCATGGCCAAGAAGGCCAATGGCATCCTGGGGTGTATTAGAAGGGGGGTGGCCAGTAGGTCGAGAGAGGTTCTTCTACCCCTCTACTCTGCCCTGGTGAGGCCACATCTGGAATATTGTGTCCAGCTCTGGGTCCCTCAGCTCAAGAGAGACAGGGAACTGCTTGAGATAGTCCAGCACAGAGCCACAGAGATGATGGAGGGAGTGGAACAGCTCCCTGATGAGGAAAGGCTGAAGGAGCTGGGTCTCTTTAGCTTGGAGAAGAGGAGGCTGAGGCGGGGACCTCATAAATGTTTATAAATATGTCAAGGGGGAGTGTCAGGAGGACAGAGCCAGGCTCTTCAGCGACATCCAATGACAGGACAAGGGGCAATGGGCACAAGCTGGAGCACAGAAGGTTCCACAAAAACATTAGGAAAAACTTTTTCCCTGTGAGGGTGCCAGAGCCCTGGCACAGGCTGCCCAGGGAGGTTGTGGAGTCTCCTTCTCTGGAGACATTCAAAACCTCTCTGGACGCGTTCCTGTGTGACCTACTGTAGGTGATCCTGCTCTGGCGGAGGGGCTGGACTGGATGATCTTTTGAGGTCCCTTCCAACCCCTGACATTCTGTGATTCTGTGTGATTCCCAAACAATAATTTCATACTGCAATTTAGTCTTATTATTTCTTATTCTGACAACAATGTTGTGATCTGATTAGCCTCCTATTTTACAGCAGCCTTTACAGCTTTCTCTCTCCTCAAGCTCATCCTTCATAGGCTCAGCTTAACTATTCCAGGCTTTCCACATAAATCATATTTTCTGTGTTTCTGGTGTTTTTTTCTTTTTGTCACTGTCCTTTGAGTTTTCTTTCAATTCACTCTCAAATTTGATCAAGCAGGGTGTTTAGGACCGACTTGCAAAGGGCCTAGAGCAGAAGAATTATTACCTATAACATGATGTTTGCCTTTCACAACAGCATGATGTTTTTGACCATGTCCAGGTTGTGGTCTAATGTAATCTTAAACTTTTATTTTCTTAGCAGAAATGCTGCCTAGTCAGCTATTGCTCATCCTATACTTGCGTAGCTGATTATTCTTGTTTAAGCATGAACCTTGTTCTTGTCCTGATTGAATTTCATTCTCTTTCTTTTTAAAGCTATTTGTCCAGTTGCCAGTATCATTTTGACTTGTCATCTTGCCTTTCCAACAAACTCTAAGTGGTTCCTGTAGTATTCTTGTCGGTTCTATCAATCTCCTGGCACCACTGCCATCATCATTGAGCAGGAGAATCATTTCAGCAGTGAACTAAGTAGCTTGACCGCACCTCTGTCATATGCTTGTTCTCCCATCCCCTGTCAAAAGATTATGGCCTTTCAGCCTGGAAGTTAGTCAGCCCAAGACAGTGAAACATGGCTCCAAAACATGGCTCATCCAGAACAAGGGCTTATTTATAGAGGGATAAAAAACTCATTTGATCAAGGACTAGCAAGTACCACACGTTTCAGGTTAAGTGCCTTTGAAAAAGATGGAGATGCTTTGCTTGTGAGTGAAAACAGTGTGTTGTTCAGAAAGCTAGTAACACCAACTGTTCTGCAATAAAGCCTACAACCACAGGTATCAAAAAAAGTGAGGAGCCTCAGTCTTAAGTGTCACATCTTCTCCCTTACGGTATTACTACATTACACTATAATGTCTCAGCCTCAGTCTTAGGTTTTTATTTTTGCAAAAAACAAGCGACAATGGAACCACTGAAGACAATATAACAGTAGCAGAAGTTCTACTCGAGAGTTGGAATAGATTTCTGCATCCTCTCATACTTAGATCTAAAAACATACAAGGGATAAAAACATACCAAAACAAAAGGGCAACACAAGTGAACATAGTAGGAAAATTTTTTGTGCCCAGTGCAGACTTCCAGCAAAAGGGAATACGCATGGCAACTGATGAGCAAATCAACACAAGCTAGAAATAAAACTGGGGACAAGGGTGTGGAGTCTTTTCAGTCTGGAGTTCTCACATGCAGCATTCTATAACAGTTAAAAATCTTACCTGCAGAATCTGTAATCAAAACCTCACAGAACACACACAGTAATTTCATACTTATGCAGTAGCTCAAATTATTCTAGTCCCTTTCTTCTCATTAAACCAAGAGCTTGGCCCCTGGTAATTTCATATTCACATATACACACCACCTTCCCAAATGAGTTTAAATGCTTACTTTCATGAGATAGTCTTGTTCTGAGGATGTTACTCCCATCCATTAAAAAAAAAAACCTAACTCATCATTCTGCTCAAGTGCACTCAAGATTAAATAAAAGTTTTCAAGACAAATATGTCCTTGTGCTTTTCCCTCCCCACCTAGAGTCATCTTGCAAAAAGAGCCCCTTAACTACTGCCATACAGAATTTGTATCCCATGCAGAACAAAACATACATGGAAGACTGTCTGGCAGACTCTCCTCTCAGCTTCCTAGAGAAATACAAAATCAAACAATTCCATGCATTTGCAATACTTTAAGTTGTGGCTTACCGCTGCAGGTGGCTGATATCCTCCATGCTGTTGAGACTGCACTTGGCCAACTGAAGCTGCATATCCCTGGGCTGCAGCTGTTGAGATTGATTGGTCATGCTGAGAACCATACGACACAGTCTGTTGACTGCTCACACATGATTCGGTATAAACGGATGACCCCTGGCCACTGTCAACTGTCCCATCAGCTGCAAGAATTAAAGACAAAAACCTGCATTTCAAAAACTGCAGTCTGGAGTCACACGTTCAAAGGTACTACGGTAATCAAACATTAGATCAATGTTTGTACCAAGTCACATAGATCTCTTCAGTATTTTAACCCTTGCAGTACTTAAGCTGGTAGAAAAATATATTTTTTTTCCTTCCTCATTACAGTAATTCTGTATCAACATGCCTTGCTCTAACCTCTGAAAAAAAAACCCAGTAATTTCTGGAGTTCTTTGGCAAGATACTTAATAGTAAACTATGTGCCCTAAAAAATGCAAGACTAGAAATAGAAACTTAAATTCCTCATCATAACAAATGATCTTTTAGGGTTTTTTAATTATTATTTTATCTTATGCAGATGTATAAAATGGGTCTGTTGCACTGGCAGGCAGATGCACCTGATGCAGGCATAGTAAAGAACTTAAAAATCCTATTACCTAAAAAAGTAGATAGTAATTTGCTTTCTAACTTCACCATTCTAACATGGAAGTTTTCATGTACCATCATTATCCAAATACTGACTCAAATGTTGAGATGGCAGAAGAGGACAAGTTAGGAGCATTAACTCATCTTTTCAAGTATAGTATGTAAACCAGAAAATTAAATCATTTTTGAGAAGGCAAATCATGAGCTGAACAGTATCATAGAATCATAGAATGGCCTAGGCTGGAAGGGACCTTAGAGATCATTTAATCCAATCTCCCTGTCATGGGCAGGGATGCCTCTCAACTAGATCAGGCAACACATGGGGACCG
The DNA here is from genome assembly GCF_000703405.1 of Apaloderma vittatum. Classification (NCBI taxonomy): domain Eukaryota; kingdom Metazoa; phylum Chordata; class Aves; order Trogoniformes; family Trogonidae; genus Apaloderma; species Apaloderma vittatum. Next base: position 53,851 of record NW_009711031.1, on the reverse strand, counting down.
AGCGGGGATCGAACCCGCAACCTTGGTGTTATCAGCACCACGCTCTAACCGACTGAGCTAACCAGCCCCCCTCACATTTACGTGAATCTCTTTTCCAACTTAAACATAAGTTAACAAGGATTCAGGTGTTTCCAAGAGCTCTAACTGCACTGGTACAGGAGTATACAGCCTTCCATAAGGCCAGAATATACTGTCCCTATAGGAGGGCATGAAAAACTAGTACATGTGCTCAAGCTTCAGGTGTCCCAGTTCGTTTAGTGTATTGATTTGAAATAAAGGAAAATAATGATTTTGTGTTAAGACACTGGACCTATGAACTGTGCTAAGACTTGGCTCAGCCAAGGCACAGGAATGTATCTCATTTTGCTGTGCTCTCTAGTGGGCATCGCAGACAGTAATGGCAGATAGCAACATGTGAAGATATTTACACTACACCCACAAAAAGTTCAAGATTCTAAGCAGGGGGAACGGTGTAAGTGTAAGAGTTCCTAAATAAACCAACTGACACACTTACAAAGAACAGATATATTGGGCTGCTGGAACTGCAGTTGTTGATGTTGATCAGCTTCTGGTTCTTCAGGCTCCACTTGTGTAGAAACCGAGGCTGAAGTAGTAGGGACAGGAGCAACACCAGTGACAGATTGGGGATGCTTTGACCCTGCTTGGGAAGCACTCGATGGTTGCTGTTGCTCCAGCTGCTGCTTCTGACTACCTTCTTCCTGAAGCTTCTTCTCCTGTTCTTCTCGCACCAACTGACGCTGCTCTCGCTTTCGCTTAATCAAAGATACCCTGTCCTTGATAGCTTTCGCCATTGTCTTGTGATCCCCTTCACAGACATAGCCAGATTCCACCTGAAGGAGGATATATTCACAGAATTCAGACTGTCACAGACAGCCACTGTCGTAGTGCTACAATATAAGCTACCGCTCTCTGGCACTAACTTCTCATTCATGAACTCAAGCTGTTTTATTTCTAGACAGCAAATGCAGAGGCTGACAGGCTACACATCGCTGTTAGACAATGGCAGTACTTCCAACACTTTGCAAGATCACCACTACTTACCATTTCCTGTGCTACATCTTCTGGGACATCCCTCTCCAAGTCAAAGGAAAACTCTATTGCCTCATTATCTTTATATTTGCCTTTGAGTTTTTTGATGTCTTCAATTCGCAGCCACAGTTTAATGGCAATTTTTTCTCCGTCATCCTCTTCTGCTAGTTCTACCCGTACTCCAGTCTCTTCTTGGAAGAAAGCATGATTCAAAAGGTCTTTAATAGCATATCTAGTATATTGGGAAAGAATATACAAAGCACACACAGTTATTAGGTTTTCATAAAATATTAAGGAACACCCTTGCCTGAGGACTCCCCAGATCTATTCTCTACATTTCATGTTTCTCCCATGAACTATTTGACAGCCCAATATTCAAATTTCTATTTCAAAGCATGACAGAGAAAACAAAACACAGCAACGCTACAGTAGTACAAAAAGAAAAAAAATACACACATTGGTCAGTAGAGGTACCAACAGTTTTAAGACATATTAACTAAAATAAGAAACCTTGAAGAAACAATTTGGTTTTACCAAACATCAAAAGCAAACATACAACCCTTAGCCTCCAAATCAGTACAGTAATCCAACAACGTACTTCAGTCTATTTCAAGATCTTATCAAAAGCCTCATCTAGTAAATTCAGCACTAGATAAGTACCACATGATTCCTTTCATATTTTATACTATTTTGAACCACTTAAACTTGCATTCTCTTTGCCATAATTAGAAACTTGGTCCTGAAGGTATAAAAAAAGGAACTAGGTTCATATACGCACAGCATTAACAGTAGCAGAAATTGCTCAGAAATAAGAAAATCAACAGAAATTAAAACCACACAGCAACACAGATGCAGAACTTCAGAATTTAACAGAAGGAGATAAATAAACATCCATGAACTGACAAAACTAGTTCTGAACAGGAGAGTTGGATGCTAGAGAAAGGCTGAAAGCTGAAGCATTCTTAAATTGAACATTCAGTAAGCAACTATTATGTAAAAGCAGAAAACAATACAAATTCCACAAATAAGAGACCAGATCTGTTACATATTTCCTGTAATTATGTAAGTTAGTCACTTCTTGCAGAAAACGTGGGTGAAAATGAGCAGCAAGAACTTAAAATATCCCTCAAACTAATCAGCCATAAAATGTGAAAAAAAATCAAAGGGGCAGGAAAAACCCAAACAATTATATAAAAACAAACAAACCAACAGTCCAAATAACTGAGAATCCAGAAGAATTGTCCTCCACTCTTGCTGACCAGGTTAAATCCTTAATAAAAGCAGTCAAGTTTCTGAATAAACAGACATGGATGGTTACTAGAGCATTTGCACTTTTATGGATACTATTAATTCTCTAAAATAATCATGGAATAAGAATCTACCAAAGAACAGAAGTTGCAGAAGTAATATGGGCTTCCCAACTTTCATCAGAACACAGAAGACTCCATAAACTAACTAGATCTGGTATCGCCAGACAAAAACCTCAGACAGCAAGCAGTAGATCTCCCTGAAATGACAGTGCTTACCTTTCACCTTTGTTTTGCCGAATGCATCCCTCAATGATCTCCTTCACCTCAGGGATTGCTACTTTATCGAAGCTGGCTGGCTTGACACCCTGAAACATATAAGGAACAAGAGAGAAGCTGGAAGACCCACTTGATTTAAGTTTTGTTTGTGTTTACAGACCAGCTATTTTGACTCAGTAAATAACTGGCCTGAATTTCCCATTAGTGCAAATTATAGAGAAATCTGATCCCAATCTTACTGTTTGTGTATTTGTTAGAGACTTCTGCAAGCTGCTTCTGCCCCTATTTCTCAACTACACTTCCATAACAGAAGGCTTTGGCATTTAAGCTCTCAGTTATGATAAAACAACTGCTTAGTTTCCATGAAAGTTGTGCTGGTTAGAGGTGAGTACACAGACAGAACTGAGAATGGAAGGAAACGTTTCCTACATAACGCTAATGCACAAACCCACATGATTAATTTAACAGTCTCAAAGGATTCTGCTGCTTCCCAGAATGTTTCCAACATGCCATTATATAAAGTAATTAGGGCATATATTGATTTTATGGGAAAAATACCCCAAAAACTTATTTAATGATCTGACTGGATCATTAATAACTTGTCCAATATTTTTTTACAAAAGCCTGTCAACACCACATGGCAATGCCTTCTCCAATATATGCTAAAGCCTTTGGATGAGAGTGAAACAAAACCTAAGTATGATCAGCTACTCAAAACAGTAAAGCAAATAGGCTAGAAGATATGACCATCTGGGAATTTTGCAAAACAACACTGCAGGCAGAGAGCCAAGCTACATCACTTAATCATGGCCAGAAGATCTACTTCAGGGACAAATGTCCACAACAGCAAAATCTGGCACTCAATTTTACTTGATTCAGTCTTTAGCTTCAAGTTCAGTATTTAAGACAGCAGAATGAGAGAGGATGAATTCTAAATCTGTTATACGAAGACCTCATGTTTTCAAACCAAACAATCCTGAAATCACACACTTGATACATCCAACACTGGTAAATCACAACTAAATGAAAAAGTGAAAACTATATTCTAAAGCACAGAAATAAATTAAGCAGTAATACAAGCATCATTACCAGAAAGTACTTCTCCTGATATCATATACAATACTGCTGCTTATCAAAGGGGGACATCAAAACATGACTCTTCTCCCTTTTTTAAACAAGTCTTGAGAGGGAAAGGTCTGAGCTAGAGCCTTTACAACTACAGACTTTAATTTAACTGAACATGTAGACTTAATACAATAATAATTATTTCCGTCTCCATTTAAAATATTTTTTTTCTGTTAGCCAGACATGGCAGCATCAGACTTCACACGTTCACTACTTGAAATATTCTCTACCATGCTCTTCCAGGAGAGGGCACAAGTCAACGTCAATTTTAACAGATGCAAACAGGACTGAGAGAAGTACAACAGTCCAGTCTTTCAGTGGACAGCTGTGCTATTTGTCACACTTTTTAAAGTTCTATCTGGAATTTTTAAAAGGAAAAAAAATCAAACCAAACTACAGGAAGACAGTTTTTCACTCGATAAAGCTTCCTGTTACAAAAGTATTTCCCATTATCTATTTCTTTGCTCCTAAATTTGCTCTTACGAAATTCTAACAACCGAAATTCACAGAACTGAAGAGCATATTGTGACTAGAATAAGCCCCAAAACATGGTCTGTCAGTGAACACTAGCCTAATTCTTTTAAAAGCTTCGCTGAACATTAAGACTTTTGGAGACCTATGCCTCAGCTGATAAGACACCTGACCAAAGCTTGGACGGGTAAGTTTAATCCTGTAACCAGGTCATATCATAAATCTCCAGCTTCCTAGCAGGACATCGGAGAGCCCTACACTCTAAAGGGATTTATAAAATTAGTTTGAGTGTTTACTACCAGCATCAAGGATCTGTTTGCATGTGTCTCTGCCCCTATAGCAAACTAGTTAGAGACATCTTTAATTATGACCAAGCTTAAAATGGTCCCAGGAGTTCAGGTTCATATATATAGAGATAGAAGTTTTTATACATAATTAAATGCTCTCCTGTATACACATACACACATATAACCTATGCAATAATTATTCAACTGTTTATTGTATATATTTGTATCCACATTTGCTGAAGATTAACACATCTAAGTCTTCTAAATAGCCCAATCCCCAGACAGAACAGCAGCCTGCATGTATGTTCATTTACACTGTGGCAGCAGAAAGAAGATGTCAGATCTGTGACAATCTCATTTCAGAAAAACTAAAAGCCAAGTAAGACAACTGGTACAGCAATATATTAACATAAAGAAGCCAGAAAATGAGTTTTCTTGTTATCTGTTTTACCATATGCTCTGTTTTTGCACAAAGCCTGGAAAGGTAAAGCTAAGAAACCATTTTAGAATCACCGATTCAGTCTGCTAACCCCATGTTTCTCTATCCTGAAATAAATTAAATACCTGTCAAAATCTTTAGGCCCTTCCATAAGGGCCATTTTACAATACCACATCTTGTGAATTCCAAACCAAGAGCTCATGTAAAAACAGAAGGTTCTGCCAGCCTCCTCCAGCACAGAAGTCAGGTCCTAACTGCTCCTCGCAAAATCTGGGAGAACCTCACACCAGGGCCTAAAACCAAGACAAGATTCCATGTTCAAGCAGCTACTTATTTTTCAGTTTGCTCCACAATCCACGAGAAGAGTTTCCTAAGCCTATCAAGCCAAGCACGCCTTACATTGAAGTTTGGGCCACTTAAGTACCACCAGCTTTTAAAAACCTTTCCCTCCCCCTTCCTCCAAGCACTAGAGAAAGTGTCAGTCTATTTTACATAACAAAACAGACAATACTATGAATGATAAAAAAAATAAATCAATTAATCAGAGAACCCTCTTCTACTCAGAGCTGCCTTAATCTCCACTACAGAGAAACCAAAGCGTGGCCAGGCCTTGCAGTTCATATAACCTTGATTCATCCTTAAGAGCACAAGCTGTGCAGCCAAGCATGGTCATTAGTTTCTGGCGCTCAAGTACACACTAACCCATTCGGTATTTCCGGTTTTCACCACACTTACTGCAAGACAGTCACATTCTTAGATGTCTCTCCTGATCCCCAGATTCCTCAGAAGAATTACAGTACAACTCAATTCTTTTTATCTACTGGTCCTATTCCCCAGTGGCAATCCACTAAGAACTAAATATCCAAATCCCACTAGCATTTTTTCTGCATTGCTAAGAAACAGAAGGATGAGCTCTTGCAGAGGGAAGAAAAAAAAAAAAGCATAGCTAGGTAAAACAGGCACACATGAAAGTCATCGATGTTTTCTCAAGCTACCATCATGAATTGGCAGCACTGCTGAAAGCAACAGTTCTCCATCTCCCATTCCCATACCCACGGCATGCCTGCCTTTTTGCAAGCACGTGCATTTATACAGCTGCATAATGCTCCAGATCATGGTGTTTATCAGACCTGAAATAAATCCAACCAAAAAACCCTGCAACAGTCTCCAGTGAGATGAAGCTCCCCAGCCTGGTTCTTTTTGCGGCATTAGCTCTCAGGCTTACAGAAGGAAAGTAATAATGCAATGGCCTGTTGTGCAACAAGGGCAGAACCGCTTCTTTTGAAAGAAGTGCCAACTTATAACCCACTGAATGCTTACCTCGAGAGCGCCTCTAAAATATGGGCATACATGTAGGAAGCACAAAGAGCAACTGAAGTAAAACTAAATACTCAGAGTCTTTATGTTAAGCACCAGAAGAGATTTTATTTCATTTGTCTTAGATGTGGTAAAGTTTGTCATTTTTATCAGATTTTAACCAGGGAAAACAAGTATGTTCCAAAAGTCAACACCCACATTTATATGATTATTTGATCCATTAAAGGCAAGTTAGGCACCTTTGAAAACACTGCATTAAGACACTTCAAGTATCAAAGCACATGCTGCCTCGAACTCCTCTTTATAATTTTTGCCTAGAAACACATACAATGTTGCCTTAGATGGCCAGATTACTGGGTCAGTGGTTTAGGATCTTCTAATGCAAGAGATACTGAAAAAATCATTTACTTCATAACATAAGGTACAATCAGCGCTGCATAACTTTTACATCAAACCAAAATAAAGACAGAACAAGTTTTACATACCCTGAGCAATTCTAAAATTTTTTTTTAAAAAAAGTTACGATTTGTAATTACAACACAGATGGAAAATGGCAGCAGCAGTAAGTGTTCCAGCCTTGCTGTTCAGGATATTAATCTATATTAAAAAATTACAGAGGAAAAAAGTACAGTCAAGTTTGAAAGTTGAAAACACAAACATAGAGCAGTTGAGCAGATCTGTCAAAAATTCTGATTCATCACCAAAACTCCTTCCCACAGCTACACATACTTCTTACCTCTTTAGTGCAATCCTTGTGAGAGCAGCAACAGTGGGAATTAACAATAACAAATATGGGACAGATCTCTCTCTTTGTATAATCCATCAGGAAAAGAGAGACGCACACACCAAAGAATGAGCTGGGTGCTAGTTTCCGATGGGAATCCACTCAGCTGTGCACTTAACGCACAGCAGAAGGAAAGCAGACATCAAAGTTCAACGGGAGCATTGTTTTCTGTTTGACCTCTCTTGTACCTTTCCAAGTCCAGTACATGAGGCTGCAGAGATTTGAGCTTAATATCTGCTTTTGCCACTCAAATACCGAATAGAATGAAGCAATATAGAAGAATCAATACAGAAGCAAGAGTTAGAGTGTGTCCTCTTCTGCCTGCCCAGCTAGCTGTAAGAAGGAGGAAGAAAAGGCAGCGCAGAGGGATCCTTTACTTCCTGCATGTCCCCGCCCCCCCCGCTCAGCTGCTCTGCCTATTCTCCACCCAAGTTTTCTGCAAGAGTTTAAGGCTGGATGTAGGATCATCACCCAGGTCACGCCCGCTGTTGCAGTACACTTCTAAATGGAGAGGAACAGGCAGTGTGTGTTGTTCCAACCCAAGGTTGCTAGCACTAGCTTTCTACAGGTGGATGAAGGCAGCTGCTGTTTCTCCTCTTCTTTCCACAGACGGATGCAGACAAATGACTACCATTTAATCCTAACAAACAACAAGTCAGCACTAGCCTAATTCAGTATATTCCACCTCCCTCCCTCCTGACAGTTGCATTCTTGGCAACATCATTCTTGGCAACATCATAAGCAAGGTGCTTAATGTAAAGAAAGAAGCGATTTTCAAACCACTGGACAAAGTTTGAAAGCTGCATTGTTGCTTGTTTTATGCCACATGCACACACACACATAGAGATAATCGAGGAGTCATGTTTTTCTATTACCTCTTGCTAAACTCCAAACCTAAACCTGAAGCCTGACATCTTCATTTTTTCCCTTGGTATCTACTCTGACACAGCCGTTGTAAAATTTTACCAATAAAATGAGCTGTCCACAGCTTCAGGGCTTTTGGGTCTTTTTGGAAGGACGTAAGGAGCAATGCAAAGAAAGATCATATATACAGTTTTAAAGAGTGAACAACTGAATTTTTACCAACTAGTGATCATAAACTGTGATAAAACTCTATTTCAAATTATCAGGATTACTTTTCACCCCAAAATAGTATACTTAGTTCCCCAGGTATACCACAATTATACCAGTGTTATTTTACCATACAACATCAATGTTGCAAAAGCAACATTTATTGATCCTTTACTGGGCATTTTAGAAATCCTTTCCACCAGCTGCTGTGAAACTTTAGAGGGGTCAAGAGAAAAATTATTAAAGCTTCTGCTGTGCTGACTGGCCTTCCAACTGCTTAGCTAGACATTTCATAATCCTCCCAAAAGATCAATTAACTGTTGATGATCACCTCCATTTTAACAGCACTTACAGGTACCATTAAGAAAGCACATTGGAATTTTACTTGCCATTTTTTACAAATTTTTTCTGATCTTACAGTTTTACTCAAACCAGATAGGCACTCTGCAGTCAGAGCAAATCTACTTCACTGGAATAAAAAAAAATAAAAATCTAACTTTTCGAATAGCTAGTTAAAGCTATACTCTCCTGGGATACACTGCATGACCTGCAAAGAACATTAAATGTTTCAGCTTCTAACAAGCACAGGGTCTGCCTGTTCCAGTCTAACCACAAGTCTTGCTTGGCTCTTTTCAAAGGTGTATAACTGCAGAGCTTGAAAGGAATTCTGCTGTAACTGATTAATCTTCTCAACCAAAATGTTCTACCGTTATAGTACAGAGGCTAATAGAATCAGCAGCAAAGTCAAATCACGCAAACAAAGTAATTAAAATCTCTTTATTTTCTTTTGTTAAGTTGTTACCACTCTAGTTTGAGCCAGTTTCAGGCTGCCACAAACCATTAATTCCAGGAATTTAGGCAAAGCATATGATCCCAGTGGAAAACAAGCCAATGATCCTACCACGTTCCCCATGGTCTCAAAGAAGCCCCCAGGCAATGGTATATATGGCATTTAAATTGGTTTATCCCATGATCTTCTAAATTTCACCACCTGCCATTAGTTACTTACCCAGCCCTCAAAAAACTAATGTTTAACCATTTCACCACTTTTTCCATCTCTAATTCTTCATCTTAATCCTGTTTTCTGTTCTACAAACAATCTTTCAAATTTAGTTTATTGCTTGTTCCACACAGGGTACACCTGTAACTACTTGATACTTCCTATCCCAGTCCAATCAAAATCCTGTTCCGGAAAGAAACACTTCAGCTTAAGATTCAGTCAGTTCTAAACAGATATGCATTGCCTATAGAAGATGGATTTTATTGTTTTTGTCAAAAAGCAAGCTGAAGCTGAGATTGAGGGGCAGGGGGGAATTTAAAACAATGCAACACATTTAACAGAAGTGAAAATTTAGCCTCCTTGATTTCAGTATTTTCATAGCAATTAATTCTGGACAATTGGTAATTCTGCCAAGAATTAAATCAGCAAATCCTGCAGAATAAGCTCTGCACCAGATCACTATCCTCACAGAGTAAATAGCATTACTGCAATACAAGCAGTAGGAGCAGATGAAAGCTTCCAGTGAGCTAGTAAGCTCATGAGGCACTATTTAGACTAGGACAGGCCTAGTTCTCTTCTGATCAAAACCAGCAAGTGAACATTTTGAACCCAGTATCTTTTTAATTTGACTGATCTACCATTATCTAGATCAAAACTCCTATCTCAGCTATTTCAAGAGCTCTATGTCACTGAAATAGCCTAACCAGTTGGTCTTCAATCTCTGCGACACAGGTGTGTCTCCAGATTCCTCCATTTCTCCAGACCAGCTGTCTTCATGGCTTGCAACAGACAACCATGTATGTCCAGATTTCATAAACACACCATAGAGATGTTATAGTATTTATACAGCCCTACTTGCTGCAGCCTGACTGATCACAATTGAGAAACTCTTCCTCCTCAATTTACCACCTACTCTCAAGCAATTTTTGAGGCATTAATAGAAAACAAGAGGCCAGTCATAACATTAAAAAAAAAGAATCTCAAACATACACAATTGAAGTTGTTATACACAAGGTATATTTGTATTTTGATTGACAGACCCCATACCAACTGCTTATTCCTCAAGCTTGTGAAACTGATTAAAAGTAGTAGTCATTTGTAGGAGATAAACTTTGACAGAGAACAAAAAAAAAAAAAATATCAAAAATCAGATTCCACATTTGACTAGCCATCACTTCTCGTTATCGCTTCCACACCTGTATTCTATAACTGATCCCCAAGCCCACGAGCCACAGGACACTGACACTGTCTGTTTAACCAAGTTCTTTGCCAGTATCTCAATACGGTATTTTAACTTATTAAAGCCAGAGAACTTACAGCTTTAAAAGCCTTACAAGACCAGTATAGGAGGTTCCAGCTCCGTTGCTTTGTTTCCCCACAGTTAAATTTGAACAAGAACTTGTCGTAACTCTTTCTAGAAATTGTTGGCTGTGATCTTTTCCAGCCGTCTCAAGTAAAAGGTTATAATAAAGTAAAAAACCATTGTACTTGTGATAATACTGAAACACAACTTACACAACGTGCTACTACTGAACTTGCCTTACACCATCCTTTACAACAACTCCATTGGCTAATTATCTAGCCCAGCACACAAGGCATTTTAAGTTTTTACTTCAGGCATAAAATTCCTCTGTACTTCAGCACCTCCAAGTTAAAAATAAATAAATAAATTAATTGATTAATCAACCTATTTGAAAAGCCCTAAAAATCTACAGCCCTTATGATTAGCTAAGCAGATGATCTGAGTTAGAAAGCAGATTAAATCATGGGACCTACCATAACTGTAGCAACTCTAATTAATAGAAGAAATTACTCAAAGGCAGGATCCTGTTCCTTAGTGTATAGCAAGCAAACAATTAGGATATTGGTGCATGTAACAGTGAAAAGGGCCTTGTTTAGAAATGCACAGTATGAGGACACAAGTTCTTCTGAGACAACAGTAAAGTGTGATTGGACAAGTAGACCGGACACTTCTCAATTTTTATTCTTGCACAGGAGTGTAAAGGTAAGATCAGTTTAATCTAACATATACAATTCTTTTAACCTCATACTTAGGAGCAGGGATGCTGCCTTCATCATCCAAACAAGAATATGCCATGGTGAATGATCTTGAGCTAGCTGAATGACCCCTTGCTTTACTGGGACTTCAGCGTAAAAATTACTTTCAAAAAAAAAAACACCAAACAAACCTAAAAAAAAACCCAACCAAAATCACAGACATGCCTAGACACATATTTCAGTGCTATAAATTTAGAACTGCTGCAGTGACACAATACTAAAAGCGTCTTCTATATTCAGTATGGAAAATACATTTTTGAAAAAAGTCAAATTATACTAGTTACATTCTTTGCTTTAATCAGCTACCATTCTGACAGAAAAACATCACCTAGTACTCACTTTTAAATCCAAGTAAAGAAACAGTAATTCAAAGGCCACAGATTAGTGCCAGTGAAATGAATTAAAAAGAACAATCCAACAGGCCACAAAACACATTTGGTATCAGACCTAACTCTTAGAAGAAGATACCTACTAAAAGGCCTAGGATAATGTTGCAAACACCAAAAATAGTGCACAATTCAGACAATGCACCAGAAGTCATCATCCCTTTTATTTTATGACTTACTCTAATCAAAGTGAAGGACTTCTATTTGTGTAGCAAAAGATTCAACAGTTTCAGAGGGTGGTCCTAAGAAGTATTCCTGCCATGCAGAGAATTTTATGACAGTAGTAATGGTGGTAAGGTAGAATTATGTCTCTGGAAGAAGTTTACCTTAAAATAAAGTCACAAGCTCACAGTGTTAGGAAGCCTCTAAATACTTACATTGGACAGAGAAGCAACAGCCTTTTTGCTCTTTAGCACAAAAACACTATGCACAGCTAGGAACAGAGTTTCATATGCATACATTTCAGCCTGTTGTGTCTATTTTTGGAAATAAACTGGATCTGCAAAACCACATTCAACTTTAGTGACTTTCACCCTTCTAATATGGGAACAAACAAAAGCATTCAACCAGGCATACATACCCCCATGTCACTCAATGCCCACTCTGGCAACAGCTCTGATTAACCTTGAATTATAAAGGGTTTGTTTAAAATTTTGGTGGACTTCTGACCTACGAATCACACAATAATTTCAGAATAACCTCTTACTACTCAACAGCCCTGTGAGCTTCCGTAAGACTAAAACTGTCCTGGACTTATCCCATTCCTACCCCAGCGTAATCTTAGCAGTAGAGTTGGTAGGACAAGAAGTAGTAGCTCACACATCTTTAATGTCAGTATTTGTGACTAGTGGCACTATACTGACAAATAATATTGAGCTGCCAGTCTCCTCACAGCAGCACTTCAATGTTTCACTAATGGTTCTCATCACACTGCAAAGTTTTAAAAACATTTACCGCCTCCCTGTTCCACAGAAAAGCCACCTTCCCATCTCGTTAAATGCATTTAACTTTGGTTAATGTAAAAGCTAAATAGATCTCAGTATGGGACAGAATATTAAATATTAGTATCACAGTTTTAAGAGGCTTGATCAGTGAACAGTAAGAAATCTCATTTTGTTTCAAACCAAGTTTGTTTTACAACATCAATATTGACAAAACTGTTTTAGCTGTAATCTAGACAGTTTTGGTGCTGAATAGTTCAGAGGCCTCTAAGATCAACTTGTAAAAATGGGCTACTTTTAGAAAGGAATTCAGTTGAATGAACCTTCTTCCTTCCAACTTTAGATATCATCTGGCCTAACTGTGCAAACCACATAGCACGTTATATCTCCGTGTTGAACCTGATCCCTGCTTTTCCTTACTTAGATTAGAACACTGCCATTTTTTTAAAAGGAGTTCTAGCCTAACATGCAAAGCTTCTTAAGACATTCATGCTTCAAAATTTTGAATTCCCATCCTCCATTTTAAGACCATATATTTCTGAACTGATGAGCCAGTGACTGAACCTCCTCCTCCACACGGGAAGATTCTTCACTCTTTATGAGGTTTCAGCAAAATGCTTGCACCTGAGCTGAACAGTTAGAAGCAAGTGGCAGGAGCTTAAGTATTTTTTAGTCCATTCAGTGTGACACAGAGTAATTGCATTTGATGTACAATTTTTTTCCATTTGGTATTTAAATAACTGAAGTTTATTCCTTCAATGAATAAAAGTTTGCCCTTTCATACAGTTAATGTTTCCTGTGCTTGTTTGAAGGTTCATGGCCTTTCAGTTTCTGCTGTAACAAAAGCCTGCTTGCTCTGTTTGAGGGTTACTTCTCCCTACTTTTCCACTATTTTTTTTCCAATGCTTTTTTCCACTTCAAAGCTTGATAGGAAGGGTGTCTCTGTATCTACCTGAACCAGGCCAAGAAATCAAAATTATTCAAGGTAAAGACACAGTTTTATGTATGCCTAAAAGTCACATACTGCTTCCAGAAAGCAAAAGAGGACATTAAGCACTACAAGTAAAATTAATCCTAAGTCTAAAGGTGAAGCATTTTTATTTTCTGCTTAGAACCCTTCAGGAAGAAGAAGAAAAAAAGAAGAGCTGACATACTTTGCCCATTGCATCTCTAGTAAAAATAACAATTACAATGCCTAACATTCAAGACACTAAAGAAGAGATCAATTTCATCTTAACTGACCAAACTGCAGCACTTTGCAGCTGCCTGGTTTCCAGCCACGAGAATGACCTTCACTCTAAACAGCGAGCTTCAGTTCCCACCAGTTACGGAAATTAAGGATTTTTAAACCAGTTAAGACACTGCCTGGTCAGGTTACTCATTATGTACCTCGTTCCCTTGGGCCTTTTTTTAAGCTCTATAGAACAGAGAAGAAAAACATTGTATGCACTCTGCGGAACAGTTCAGTACAGAATAGCGCTTTTTTTTTTTTTAAGTTGAAATGCTTTTTTTGTTTCCTTCTCATTTTAAGGCCAGCTCAGAAGGCAGACATTTGTTTACAGAGAAGAGACTGGACTTTTGCTGAAAGCAAGGACAAGTGCAAAACTTCACTTTGTCAAAGTAAGCTGAAGAAAATTAAGTATAGAGCACAAGTCCATCAGGAAAACTTAAAAGGTAAGTTTATATAATGGGAGGGGGTGAAAGAGGAAAGGGAGTTTTGTGCTCATGCTCAGCTAATCAGTACATTCGAAACTGAAGACAGTCTCGGTAACTTTTTTGCTCTAAACATGTTTGGCTTTTTATGTTAATGGTAGATATGCAAGAAGGAGACAAATCTGCATAATAAACCCATCAACTGTCTTTTTACTAATTCCAGGACTAGTCAATCACCTAGAAAATTCAAGATTTGGGACACCGAGGTATTAGAGATTGACTAATCAGTACCTCTACACAATTATAAAAAGTGTGCTGCAAGAAGAAAGCTTGAAGGAAATAAGAGTATAGAGTAATGGAGGTCTATATTACATTTGTGAGTGGTAAATGCACCATAATAAAGAAAAAAAACAAACTAGCTTTTGAGGCAACTGCATAGGTTCCATCAGTCTCACCAGAGGCTGAAACAAAGCAGCTGAAGCTACTGCAGTTAGTTATGCCTTCAGCGCATTGCTTCCCCAACAGACTAAATTAAGAAATTATACTTAAGATGTCAGTTCTATAAATATCTCTGTTTTCATTTAAATGCACATGCACCCCATTTCAAATATGTCCCACGACAAATTGTTTAAGTCAAAGAAAGAGTACCAGTTTCCATAGAGGAATGAAGTCAGAGAGGGAAATGAAGTCAGACAGGGAAACCTTCCTGAATTTTACCAAGACCTTACACTTTTTTTTTGCAACTGAGTATGTAACAGAATTAAGTATCTTGACTACTTTTTGTATTGAAACTGTCTGTATTGCTTTAGTATGGTACAGTACTGGGGTGAGGGGGGGTACAAAGGGGAAAAAAAAAAACACAGCAAACCAAACCAGTTGTGTCTGCACAACATGGCAGAGGAGAAACAAAAAAAAAAAAACAACCCACCACAGCAGACCAAGATAATAGTGTGGCTTATTTTCAATTAATTACAGGCTGAGATATTTTTTTCTGAGGCCAAGTAGGCAGCAATAAGTGCCCACTGGATGTATTCAGTCCCAGCCTGAAGACACATTCTTCTTAAACCTCAGAGGAATTTTCCTCCCCCTCAATAAGATAAAAACCCCTGGAGCTGCAATTTCTTTAAGGACTAACTACTAGTTTATTTGGAACCATTTCCAAAGAACAGCAGAGGATAGCTTCAATGAAGAAAACGAGTGGGTTTTTTAAGACTAATTGCAACATTATGATTTAATGAAAACAAAGAGGAAGGCTAGGCTCCCTTATGCTTGAGCAACAACACATGGAGATCCCACTTTCCTGCCTAAAGAAACTCCTAGTGCAATGGTCTGGACCAAGTGTGCTAATGGATACCAATACGTACAGAGGTCAATACTACGTGTCAAAGCTCCTGCTGATTTCCTTTCCAGAACCGTTAAATAAAGTTCAGCATAACACCTTGAGCCCTACAAATGGTAGACAACTGTTTTTTTAAGGCAGTCATTTAGCCAGATTCTTCTATTGAAAGAAGTATTCTAGTTAAAGTGAGTCAGAAAACCAATTTAATTGCACTTTGGCAAGGGAAAGCTCAGGAACTTGACCCCGGCACTGCTTTATGGAGAAAAAGGAACTTCCCAGTGAGATAATGTGGACAATATGGACAAGGATCTTGTGGAACAGTAGACACGTGCAACAGTGCTATTATCCAATATGTGAAGCAACGATAACTGCCCGGGCCAAAAAAGCATCTCATCTTTGGGAGGCACTTAGCCTTTACATGCGATGTCCAGAGTTTTGCCTACCTGTATTATTTAAACAGAAAATTGCTTCCAGTCATGAGGGAAGACCCTGAACAGAAGAGGTAGAGTCAAGCACTCTGAGCAACACTGGCTAACATCCCAACCCAACACTGCGGTATCCAAGGCATGAGTTAGAGCAATCCCTATGACAAAAGGCGTAAGGTCAAAAGGCAGCGTTGAGAGACCAACGCACAGTCCATGGGCGAAAAAGAATGTAAGCTGGTACTACTAAAAGTACTTAGTCCTAAGGGGACACGCTGGGCATTAAGACACCTTTTATAGGTTTCTGTCTTAAGCAATATAAGGGATTTAAGCTAATGAAGCAACTCTGCTTTTTAGTAAGCCTAATAGGTACTGAAAAAGTGAAATCAATTAATTTAAATATCTATCTCCTATATGGAGTGGCTGCACATTTTGATCTTACTGCCTTTGCAAATTCAGTGGTTTTCAAGCTCCCCCGTGGCATGATCTGTCATGACTGTCAATAGCAGACCATTATTATTGTCTTTCCTTCTGGTGTCTGTGTATGCATCTAGATAAAATAATCCTCTTTCTTAAGGCATAGCAGGACTACAGCTGCTACCTCAAAATATTCCTGAATATATCTAGAAAAGTAGCAAGTAAGGGGCTGAAATGGAAATTAGCATCTTCCACAAACCACATTCACCTTCCAACATACTTCAGAAGGAAATGTGTTACCAAGCACTGTTGGATTCATCTACTCAGGAAGTTCTATGACTTAGCCATTATTGATGTTTCACACACCATCCTTTTTAAGTACTGAATTTCTCAGCTAGTTCACACCTCACCCACAACTGCAGACCTTGTTTAAACTTC
Source organism: Apaloderma vittatum (assembly GCF_000703405.1). Lineage (NCBI taxonomy): Eukaryota > Metazoa > Chordata > Aves > Trogoniformes > Trogonidae > Apaloderma > Apaloderma vittatum. Next base: position 37,127 of record NW_009711031.1, on the reverse strand, counting down.
CAGTGTCTCCTTGGAAATAAAAATAAAATCTTACTTTCTTTAATAGGGAGCAAAAGACAAGGGCAGAAACTACAGCTCTCCAACACTGGTTTACAGAGCTTTCACAGTGGCAAGAAAAATACAAAGTATACTTTACTTCACTTTCATAACATAGTTCTGCTTTACACATTGTAAAAGAAATAGTGAATTCTCCACTATCAGTTAAGACAGGTTTGTGCTTTACTTCCTGATAATATCGTATTTTCTTCATTGAAAGCCTTCGTTGAAAGTTATTCAAGTTTTGTTTGTAGTTGGTTTTGTTTTTAAAAAAAACTTCTACAATGGAATAAATAACCTCAAATATACCAAAGCACATAGCCTTTCATTCTCTGCCTAGAAGCAGATAAATGTACATTTAATTTTATTTGCCCTCCTGTCCTTTGCTCCTTCTGAACAAAAACAAAGTTTCCCTGATTTCATAAATACGAAAAAAAAAATTTAGAGCTCTCAAACAGTAAATTAAACAGCAGGGAAAAAAAATCAGCAATGAAATTTGATATGTGAACCACCAACAGCAGAGTAGAATATGAGGATGGACAGATTGAAAAGTTACCAGTGTTTCTCACCCACTTAGAATTTCAACAGTCAACCAAAACTAAGAAAGGAGCATCAAGCATGATAAATAAGTGGTAAGTTGAACTTTGGCAAGTCAAACTCTGGTTAAGTCCCTAGATAAGTTTGTCTGCTACAACCCCCTACATGGCTTTCCAAGCACTTCATAGACCACCAAAAAAAGACATTTTTTTAAGACCTGGGAACTTTCAAGCCTGAGATTGTCTCAAAAGCTGATTCTTACCACAGTCCAGTTCCCAGCACTTTTTAAAGAATGAGCAGGGCTGTTACAGCAGGTATCTGTTTTCAGATAAAGTGCTCATCCAAATTATGCTGCCTTAGCTCTGGCCACGACAAACACATAAGCATACCAAAAAAGTACCACTAAGACTGTTTCAGTAAGATACTTAGTTTTCTTTCACTGATCCAAATAGCTTGCAGATCAGACTTGACCCTTGTTTTTCTTCTCTATTTAAAAAATTACAGGTAAGCCCACCAACATTAAAAAAAAAAATACTCTGCATGTGTATATATATACCCAGTCTAACAACTGCTAAAAAAAACCAAGAAATCCCAAAACCCACAGCTATTGATCCCTTTTTTTCTTCCTCCTTCTGTGCCTTTTCAATATTCCCTTTCAAACAAGGGACGATCTTTTATTTCATCAAGCTTTCCTTCAGAATTCATCACTTCTGACATGGATACCCTTCCTTCCACATTTGTAAGTCAGTAATTGTATCTGCCTTTTATAGTGTAAGGTATAAGCTATAAGAAAGCATTTTACTTTTCCAAAGCTAAGCTGTTTATTAAATCCTCAACTTCAAGACAATATACACAAGAAGATTAACAGGAATTCGTTTGTCTACAGATCACAGAAACAGGTAAGTGTTTTTCTTCCCTTTGTACATCCCTCGCAGGTATTCTGAGAAATTCAATGCAAGTTTTTACTTCTCCAAGTGGCCACCTCACGGCTCACTCTGAATGCTTAGATCAAAAGGCTGAACGTGTGACATTTATTTTATTGCACTGGTATAGTCTTCCTCATGCTTTTTAGAGATCACAAAGCAAATCTAGCCACAACCATCCTGAGCATTTCGAGCACTACAGTTCTGCTTCCTGCCTTCAAGGTCTACAGGTTCTGCTGAGTCTAGTCAGATGGGCAAACAAATCTCTCACTTGCCTGCTCAGACTTACTTGGTTTCACTCCCAACACTTCACTACCACTACATTTACCAGCACGTTTCAGGGCGGAATACCTTCCTGCTATTTATGAAGTATTTGCACTGCATAATTGTAAGTGCACCCAATACACGGTAACTAAGGCCATTTGGAACTGAGTAAACTATTAACTTAAAATCACTCTAGGTAACAATTTATGATTTGCTTTGACAGGCAGTTAAGCCAGTGCTCTGAATCTGTAATCCAGCTTCATTTCAGGGAACGAAGTTACCAGCTAATCTTCAAGACTGAAATACTTCCACCATCCCCCTCAGTGGCTTAGAAAATAATCTGTTATTAGAACAATGTGTTTTGCTGTTTTCTTCTTTTGTTTTTCAAAACCCCATGCAGTATTTTCTTACAGACTGAAGGAAGAGTATGAATACATGCAAAGTTTTATTTTCATTCATATATCTGACAGGCTTCTGATTGACTGGTAAGTTGAACCATCCTATATCTTCCCACCCATCCCCAAAAAAACTCATTTAATTTCACTTTTTCCACACACTTGCACAGTACTGTTATCCAGACGTACTCCTTTTGCTGCTAGTAGTAGCAGCTTTAGAATCAGTAGTGGGGAGGGACTTACACTGGTCACTCGACGGTAGATCTGCGCAGCATTTTGGCACTCGGAATAAGGATACTCAGACGTGGCCATCTCTAGCATACACATCCCAAAAGCATATACATCAACGGACTCATCATATTTCTCCTCATACATCTCGGGGGCCATGAACTCTGGGGTACCTTAAATTAAAAGAACGATTCAGACTCTAAATGTCTCAAAGCGAGCAGAGGCTGCTGGCGTTACTCACCGCAGGAGGAAGAGGATGGGCAGACCTGTGAGACAAGAGAAAGTGGAGGCAAAAAGAAGAGGGAGGAAACCCTCAGTCACTCTGTTGAATCAACGCACTTTGTGAGTTTTCCATTGCAAGGCCTTTACGGAGCAAGAACAGCATGAAAGGACTGGTGCAATTCCTGGTTTATACAAGTTGGTTAACACAAGTCTCAAAACTGGAGTCAAACAGAGAGGAGATAAGAAGGAGGGGAGAAAACCTGTAGACTAGCCATAGGCTGCAAACCAAATACTAAGGAGAGTTAAGCCACTTACCTTTTCTCCCTGTAAGAAAGGAGACACATTAAACCTTGTTTCAAAAATTACCCAACTGCCCTCTGCTGCAAAAGCAATAGTATTGGTAAGAGCCCACAGCTAGTCTCTTGTCTGGTGCTCTCCATCTACTTTTTGAAGTAGAATGGTTCAGGAAAGGCCTTGCAATGAAAAACTCTTCCTAAAAATACAGACCTTCATGAAAAAAAAGATTAAAAAGTAATTTTCTGCAAAGGCCACTCACCAGAGCCCTTTTCTTCATATACTTACCTTCCCACCTGCAGTATATTTATAGGCCTACTGCAGATACAGGCATTAGTGAGGGACATCCTACAGTCAAAAATACTTAGAAATACAGAGAGATTGAGTTACAGGCATAGAGCGTGAGATTCAATAAGTCCCATTTAAATAGTGTGCAGAAAATTATTGCCCAGTGAAGCATCATAGCATCCCCTCTGAGAGCAATGGGACTGCACTGTATGATCAGATTTACTTTAAGCCAGAGATGTAAGTTTGCTTTTTGTAAATTTAAGCACAGAATTATTTCCTGCAGACACCAGATTCAACTCAGTTTACAAATCATTCAATAGCCACACTGCATGTTTTCCTCACACTAAACCAAAAAAGAGAGTAAAACTGCAGCCATTTATCCAAAGGCTAACCATTAACAGAAAGCTAGGTATGAAGCAGCAATTTCCCAATGATAAATTTGAGAATGAGTATGCTTAAGAAAATATTTTTGACACTGTATACTTTTGTTTCCTATTAATACTTTCATTTGGTTAAGAAGCAGGAAATATTTCAGCGACAGCTTGCAAGACAATTTACAGGTATGTACCACTGATCCCACTTAGGAATCTAGTATAGGACTGTTGAGTAATATTGCATTTTAGCAAGCTCTAAATACAGAGTGAGAGCAACTCCATTCCCTGCAGTCTCTTCACCCAACTACAAAAACAAAGCTGATAAAACCAATTCTTTCAAGAATTCACAAAAAAGACTATACTAGTGCCATCAAATCAATTTCTGAAAGGTTATCAGTGGATACACAAGAACAGAGCCAGTATAAGGCAATATTTCCCCAGTGCACCCTCCTAACTTACACAAACTCATATTCTACAGACTCTCTAAGGTATTATACCACAGTCTGGCTGTGATATAATATATACGTATTTATATTGACTTTGATATACCTTATTTTTTTAAGAGGTTTAATATTAACATGACAATCAAAAAAAAAAATTGGCTGTATAAACTAACGCTACACTTAACATCAAAATGTTGCTTGGTCATCAAAATGCATTTGTACATTTGTAATGCTTAAAGAAGCATCATATCTAAGCTGAGATTTTTATTTAGTCAAGAGTGGTTTTATCAACAATGTTGCACAAAATTAATGGGCAAGGCAATGAATCTATATTCCAAAATACTTAATTTTAATATACAAATATAAAAAGCATAACCAAAATTTCAACGCTTAATCTCATCGGGAACACAGAATGACCTCTACAGCCAAGAAACAGAGCCTACAGGTTTTCAGGCTTTGATCACGTAACTTTGAAACTGTATTTTTAAGGAAAGCTCTTAAAAGACTCAAGTTTCCAAACAGGTAGACTGGCTCACCAGTCTCCAGAACAGGAGAGGCTTACCTATCACACTTTTGGCAAAAGAAGCTCGTTTCAGAGTTGCCAGACCGAGGTCTCCAATCTTGACTGATCCAGTGGGGCCAGTAATGAAGATGTTGTCACACTTCAAATCTCTATGAATAATGGGAGGAGTGCGTGTGTGTAGAAATTGTAAGCCTTTCAGTATCTGACGGCACCAGCTTCGTAGTACTTTAATTTTCATCACTTTGAATCTTTTCAAATACCTAATGAAATAAAGCAACAGTAGGTTAAACAGCTCCTGCTAACAGGTAGTAGACTACGGTGTATCATTTGCTGTTCTGAAGTAAAAAAGCAGTAACTAAAGATATCCATAAATTCTACTTTAAAAATCTACCTGAGCATTTCAAGACTTCAGTGGAGCTAAAGATGATTCCTGCTCCTAAAACTCACCACCTTTCTTCTAGTTAAGGGATTATAATGTTGAAAGACAAAGGTGAAATGCTTGATTTATAGCTAATAACTCATTTGTATAGGAAGTCCTCCTATGGTAATTAGATAGTTGGCTTGCTAAATTTCAAGGTACTTCTTCCCTGACAAAGAATTAAAGGCTTATGCATTACAATTCTTTTTCTATTCATTTAAGAGATTTTTTTTCCTTCCCTTTTATCCTGAAACTGCTTAAATAGTTACAATCTTTCTTTGATTAAATATAATTGAGTAGGAAGGCAGGATACTTAGAGCCAAAATGATAATAACAACTACCTAAGTATAGAGTTGTTACAAACTGTGCAAGACTTCTGAAATCATCACACCTTAGTTATCAATATTAGTCCAAGCATTCTGGTCAAGGTTTCCAAGTTAACTTTAAACCTGCTTCAAATTTACTTGAGTTGTCAAGCAAATTAGAAAGTCTTAGAGACCACTTCCCTGGTGGAGGACAGGGTTTTATCACCTGAATCTGACTGGTGCTACTCACTACTTCACTACAGACAGATACAGACAGGGTAGGGGGGAAAAAAAAAAAAATAAAAAAATCTTTAACACAGCTCTGCCAAATAATTGACATGGAAGGGCTCATACCTAAAATTAGTATCCCTTTGCAGGTAAAATGTGATCCAACCTTGACTGCCCTAACATTATTGCTTTTTAAAATCCCATGGCAGACGAGTCAGTTTTCATACCAAAAACTATTTTCAAATGCTTGGGACCTAAAGCTATGGTCTTATTCTACTCCCTAACTTCATAACAGACTAGAGATGCCACAACATGAATAACCCATAACAGTATCCAAGTGCTTGCCAGCAGTGTATTCTCACAACCTCTCTTCAGGTAAAACAATTTGAAGGGAAGAGTTGTTGTTTTCCTCCTTTTGAAAAATGTATGGACTGAAATACATTCAGAGAAAGTAACTAGCGTGCTGTGTAGAGCAAGGACTAATATTACTCAGTCAAAGTCTCAGATAAAGACCAGTTTCACACTATTGCAAGTCTGGTATCAAATTACGTGACCAGCACGGAGTCTAGCAACTACAACATTAAAATAAAGCTAAGCCATGTTCAATTATTCTAGGGCAGTGTTCAGTCCCTTCTGCATACCCACTTCATCAGGAGAAAAAGCCTTGATGAAATCACTTGAACCAACACCACATAAAAAACCACAGTACATTAATCCCTTTCACTTTAATTTCTCCAGTTCAAAAGAAGATTTGGAAAACCAAGTTGCTAGCAATAACCCTGCTGTGAAAATAGAAATGTAAAAGTAATCAGGACCCAGTTCCAAGTCTCAAAACAGAATGTAAAGACAGAGAGGGAAAAAGCCAAGCCAAGAAAAGAGACAAACTGAAAGAGGTTCTGAACCACATCGGCTACCAGTTGAATTCTTGCTATTGACACAAGCCTCATTCATCTCTCTTGAGCCTGTTCCAAAGATCACATGGTAGGGGCACTTCAGTTCAGCATGTGGAATCCCTAATTACATTCTTGATTTCAAATACGCTAGTCTACTGCCAGCTTCTCACTCTTAAAGGACCTGGGTCCAACCATCATCCAGCATCTTGCAGCATTGCTGTCATTTTTCCATAACACTGTCATGAACTAAGTCACATATCACTTAAGGCAGAAACTATTTTAAAATGGATGGGTATATAAAGACATAAAAACACACAGACAACCATACTAGCCAGTATGCTTTCAATTTTCCTAGTACCATAGGATAACTCAAGCTTGAAGAGATCCAAGAGGTTTTTAGTTTAAGTTTCTGTTTGAAGTAGAGTCCAGTCATCAAATCCAACATGGTTACTCTGGGCTGTATCCAGTCAGGTTCCTAGCAACTCCAAGGATGGAGCCTGCACAACATATTGGGGCAAGCTGTTTTACTGCCTGCCACCACAGAAATAGCTTCTCCTCACATCTGTCTAAGCCTCTTTTCCTTCGATTTGCACAGAATACAAAGATGGAAATGTGAGGCTTTCTTAATAGTCAGCTTCAACGAATATTGATAAATAGGAACTAGAATGCGGCTTTCTCTCCTAAGGTTGTGTTTGTGGGTTATTTTTTTAAGCAAGAAGGCTGCCGACCTATAGCATCTCAGCTTGAGGGGATATAGGTAGCCCTGCTAAGTTAGCAGAGCTAGTTATGAAGGCACATATCGTATCAGACAGGTAACACATTCATTTAAAGGGAACACATATTGCAATGGCCTTAAACAGAACTAGTGGCTTAGACCTAGGATGGATTTAAAACTGCTGTCTTCATTAAAACCATAATTTAAACTTCAGACAACTCTTTTTCTCCAATATTTCAATCTATGATAGCATACATTATCAGAAAGCAGTTTAATTCTTTACAACAATTGAGTTGTAAAAGTCTTCTATTTATACGCATAGTTCAGGGACTTTTCTTTGTGTGAAGTCAGAAATTTGCCTAGATTGCATTTGAAAAGAATGAGTCCAAAATATTCTGACATTAATTATGTATGTGTGTGTATATATATATGTATGTATACAAATACAGAAGAAAATTAAGTTATCACCACAATTCTCTGCACTTTTTTTACATTGAGTGACAACAAACATCTATGTCTAGAGTCTCAAAATGAAGAAGGTATCACTTGTATTAAATGCAGGTAATGTAAACATACTGGAAAGATGTATGGAAGTAACAGTCAACTAAATATCATACACAAACACAAGTGTAAAGTGTAAAACTAGGCATACAATACAGGTACATGAAATAGGTAATGATTAAATATCGTACATCATCATTTACCATACAGATTACCTGTCAAGTCTCAAGTGAGGTGGACAAGAATAAACTACATCACAGTTATAACACAAACTATACAACAGTGGGGGAAAACCACACACAGAAGTCTACAGTTTAAAATATCTTCAGTTAAAGAGCCTATTGGTTCTTTCTGTGTATGTTTAAAAGACCCTCATGTTTCAGAGTACAAAACAATCCTATAGCCAGCAAACCTGAGGTATTTCTTTCTACCAAGACCCTACTTTATTGTTGTTTATTATTTCATTATCAGCTTACATAACAAACCAATCCACCTATTAAGATCTGTGAGGAAGGAAAAGCAGTAAAAAAGGGAAAAAAGTTAAATCTAACACTACATATTCTAGTATAAAAATAGGTAACTTTATTTAAAGCCAACTTTACAGATCTGTAAAACCTTTACTTTATTACTGCTCTGAAAACAGCAGATGAAGCAACAGATCTGTTATTTTATCTGAAATACCTTAAAAAACCCCAGGAAAGTCATCCCTGAACATACGGCTAAGAAGAAAGTCACAGTATCTTTAGCCCTCCAGTACTATTTCAAGAGACAAACACCTCCCTGTAATTGCAGTCCAGACTCACAGAGACATTTTTTTCTTCTCCAAGTACATCCATTTGTGGCTATCAATAAGCATCATAAAAACACAAGACATTCACAGGCTATTTTAACCAAATACATTGCAAATTGTTTCCAGCTCTTACAGCCTGCTTGCGCATTTAGGATTTGAATGCCTCTCTAAGACTTAAACAAGCACTGAATTGACACAATGACCCACAATCCCTGAATTTCAAGCGTTGGCAGTTTCATTTCCAGTAGATTAATGGTAACCGGAATCTCGCGAAAAAGCTCACAGCTCTGCGAGCTCTTAGGGTACAAGGCAAGGGCGCGATGGCAGTGTCACCCCCGCAGGGGCCATGTACCACTAGAGGGCCCTCGCTGCACCTTCACTTGCTGGTGTCTGCTTTGAACCTTGCCTTCAAGACAGACCTAGTTTGACTCAACCGCGTCGCAGGTTGAAATTGCAGGCGTCTGCATAGTTTCACATTTTTGTTAGGTACTACTTCATGAAGCTTCAGCTAAACAAATAGGTGGCATGGGTTTTTGTTTTCTTTTTACATGTTATTTGTACTTTAGTAACACCCAAAACCTCCCAAAAGAGGCGAATTAGTTCATGCTTTGAACTTTATAAAGCAGCTCATGCTAAATAGAAAGCAGCTGGAGAGGAAAGTGAAACATTCTGAGAAGTTAAAATAGAACACTGTCTCCCTGAACTCTCAAGATCTGAAAGTTTTCTGTATGTGCTTTCTAGGACACCACAAGGAAGACTCTGACCAGCTTGCAATAACTTAAAGGATGTTCTATCATATCCTGCAGTGTTAGGAAGACTCTTCTCAAACAAGAATTTCCCTACAGAAAGCTAGTCCTCAGCAAAAGGATTCTGTTCTTATTTATTCTGAAATACGATCTATTTCTAGCGTACTGATTTTGTGCTAATGACTCTTTTATGCTTTGACCTGCCTTCCTTTACTTACGTTTTCAATGTTCCAGATGTCATGAGTTCCGTCACAAGAACAATACACTTTTTTCCTTTGACTGTAGACTCCCAGGAATCATAGAACCTGACAATATTGGGATGCTGAAGCCCTTTCAACATCCCAGCTTCCTCTTTAAATCTTTGTCGTTCTGACTTGGACAGCTTCCGATCCTAATGGAAAAGAAAAAGGTGTATAAGAAAGCTTTGCTTTATTTCTTCCTCAGAGAAGCAGCAACTTGAAAAACAGTTGGGTACAGTCAGTGAACAAATAAAAACATCAGCAGTCATAAGTGCCACTTAGTTTGCAAGTACCCTTAAATATTCAATCTGACGGCATTCTGCTGTACTATTTTTAATCATATATTTTTTTCTTTACAATCTGATTGTTCTCAGAGTATTGAGAGTCTGTAGATTATCTCCTCTTCCCATTTCCTCCTCCCTTACTCTGAAATAAATTTAGTCATTGGCTGACTTGAGGTGGAAGGGGGACATAATGTCCTCAAATATTCAAGAGTAGACAAAATTGGATCATTTAAAGCATCTCTCCAAAGCTGTACATAACAATAACATTTAGCTATTCCCATGTGTATAATATCCAGACCACCGGTAACAGGTGGGATTAACGCTCCATAGAAGAGGTAGAGGATCAAACCTCTCCAACATATAGTATCTACTTATAACTGTAGAAGAACAAGTGAGAGAGGTGGATTTTCCTTCATTAAAAGCATGTTTTCTGTAATGTAGAATCAAAGAAAAAAACATAACTTGCACTAGAGACCAAAAGCAATCTTTTGGAGAGAGAGAGATCATGAAAAAGCATTCCTGAACAATATTGTTGTATCATCTACCAACAACTGGCTATCAGATATTGTCAAGACTGTGAGCAGTTATTATCAGAACAAGCTGTACATCTCAAGAGAAAACAGCCTCCTCCTGTCAGCTAGTGTTCTCAGTTTACATCAATGCACTGGTGACACCAGTTGGAGTGATCAACTGACATAAAGTGGATGCTGTTTGTATTTAAAAAAAAAAAAAAATACAGGATATACTTAAAGCCAGAATTATAGAACTGCTCTTTCTAAAAAGTTACTGAAGAATAACCAGTGACCTCTTTGTCAAACCTGAGCAAAAATTTTAAGTTACATCACATTTCCTTTTCAATTAAAAGGAGGTAATAAAAACATGAAGGCTTTACTTAGGCTGCTCACAAACTCCTACTGCCCTCCCTGCAGTAATTCCTCTTTTCTTTATTTACAGGTAATGTCTTCTCGCGATACCATTCAGCCATGCCAATATCAAAGTCATCTTATGTTCATTTAGATAATTAACTTCTAAGAGGTTCACAGAATATCTTCGGGCCTGGACAAACTTCATTTCCAGATAAAGTTCCAGCTTTCAGAAGTGTAAATCTTCCAGGTGAAAGTTTTAAAACAAGTTTGAAATTACCCCAGGGATTAGTATCTTATCAGTGGCTATTAATGTCAGTCCCACACATACTTTTACAGTTCTTACAAAGAACTTAAATTCTTAAACCTCACAGATTTAGTCTATAGACTTCAAAAGCATTCAATCCTGCAACTATTGCATTCTACAGAAATTTGCACTACCACCTCTTCTCACTTCTTCATAAATACACTTGCACAAAGAAATTTTGATACAATTTTTGCTGAAATACTCTACAAACATTTAGGTATTCATGTGCGCTTAGCAGTTGGGTTGTTGGTTTGGGTTTTGGTCGTGTTTTTTTTCTTTTTAATACTCCCACCATTTGAGCTATCCTACTCATCTAATTACTTTCCTTCCATTACTATAAACATAGCAGCACAAGTTCTGTTCCACACCATTTAATCTCAACTGCTACAAACAGCTGTGATACAGAAAAGCAGTGAGCTGCAACAGGTAAATCAGTCAAGAGACCACACACACATACTTCTAAGAAAAATTCAATGCTTCAAGCAATACAAAATCACAACAGAATCATTCTTACAGTAAAACAAAGCAGAGTCTTCTCAGCCTCTGCACTTGATCCATAATCCACATCTTCAAACTAGTTTATAGCTGTAAATCCAATTATTATATATGGTAATAAAAACAAAGCTCCTACAGTTACTGTTACATTACTTTTAAATTTAGCTATGTAACAAGAACACCTACATTTGGTTTTTGCCCAAAAACTTGATTTTAGATACACATTTAGACCATTTTTTTAAAAATTTTTGCTTCCTAACAAGTTATCTATCACAAACACTACTAGCCAGTTTTACTTCTCATCTTAATCTGCGTCAACCTAAACTCCCTTATGAGCTTTACACACATTTTCCCTGCCACAGGACTACTAGGCCCCAAATAGAAACTAACAGGCGATAATCACTCTTATCAATGAGCAGGCTCCTAACAGGCATGCATCTTTTGGCCAATTTCTCTTTCTGGTCACATCACTGGTAACATCGTGTTCCTGCAAATGTATCCATGATGTTTAAAACTGACACTCAAAACTTCAGCAATGGCATTTAAAAAAAAAAATGAAAGAAAGAAAAACCACCAAGACAGTGACAACACACTACGTAATTTTACATTTCTTTGAAAGTCACAGTGACCTAATGATCTAACACAAACACAGGCCAACAAATTTCACCCAGGGAAGACAGCTATGTTTTTGCAACCAAGGAAACATTGCACCTTCCAGCAGCATACTGCAGCAGCGAAAGTGAACATTAAACAGAGCTGTAATAAAAAGACAGAGAGGCCACTTGTTTCAGATGCATGCTATCTTTAACTTCCCTCAGTTCCTTGGATACACAACACATAGACTCATCCATAACAGATTTTTTTATACTCTTCCCCGAAAGGAACACTAATGCTAGGTAACAGAAAAGGGTGAATTTACTTTAAAACCCCCAAAACTCTATAATTCAGGAAAAATATTATATCTAATGTACAATTATACCAACAAAATGAATTTGTATACACAATGACTGGTTATACTTGTACAAGCTACATTCTAACGCAGGCTGCAATTAGTTAGCCTACAGGTTAACATGCAGTTTAAAAATGACAAGTATAGTTTCAAAACTTGAGTATTCCATACACCAGAACTGTAACTGTATTAGACAGGAAGGTCTCCCAGACTGCACAGAAATGGACTAGAACAGAGTCCATCCCAAATACTACAGTTTGGCACCCTGTGAGTTGTGAGTATGGACAAATGGGACAACTTTATGCTCTTTCTTGTACAAAAATGTCATTTAAGCAGCTGCAGCTACTAAAATTTTGGTATATCCAGAGGTCCCTTCCAACCCCTAACAACCTGTAATAAGGAAAAAAATAGAATACCATGAAAAATTTGCAAGACTGAGAAACGGTGCTACCAGCCACATTAAGCATGAATATCTGGGAAAAGGCAGGGGAATGAAAACATCTTGGTATTGCATGAAATCCACACAAAAAGCTGCTCTACAGCAAAGCTGCAGCGGAGAGAAAGAAGTCATCATCACTTAAGGAGAATTTAAAAGAGCGTTTTTCAAGAATTTGGGAAGGGCATAGCTTTCACAATCCTCAGTTACAAGTATAGTCTCCACAAGACTGAAAAGCCCAGATGCATCGTTCCAGTAAGGCAGCTACTTGGGGCAATATTCAGACTGCACTGTGGCTTTTGAGCTGGGGTCTGCAAGAATGCTCTATCTCCACCTCTAAAAAGGAAGCAAAAGATTTCTGGCATATAATTCAAAATAAGCACTCCATTTGATTGAATTATCCTGAGGGTGAATCAAATAAGTAGACCTATGCCCTGCAGCCTTTTTCCTCTAACTCGTGGCCTAAATAAGTATATGGATCATTTCAGCATATATTTACTGTTTTCATCTGGAAGCAAAAATAGAGGTTTCACAACTTAACATTTCAATATCACCAAGTATAAGACTCGTTAAATAAATTTAACGTTTTCTTTGATTTTTGTTTTATTTTTAAATCAAACAGCCAGAAACTAAACAAAATAGAAACACACGTAAGATGCTTTTACACAATCCATGGAGCTTGAGCAATTTTATAAAGAAACCACCACTTTAAGAACAGTTAATAATACACAGCTTGATATCCTACCTCTCAAAGATCAATTTGTCTTGGAATTCCTACTAATAAAATTGAAAAATGGACAACCTCTCCCCTTCCCCAGTCTTTTGGGTTTTTTTAGCATGAGGGAAGTAACCTTAGGCAGACAAGCCAAGCTCTAAGTCTAGAACTTAGCAAATCACATTCTTGTAGCTTTGTTAGCACATGCTGAGCAGATACAGCCCAAATATTTAAAAATATACAAAGCTGTCAAACTGTAGGAGAGCTTACTTCCTAAAATGGATTTAACTATTCTATAAAATGGCCAGCATTGTTCTTCCTGAACTGACAGCTTCCCTGGAGGACTTAAGTGTCATATCCCAAACACTGGGCTGCCCTTTGAACAAACTGAAACAGATGCATCAAGCCCACTCCGTTCATTTCATTCATTCCTTTCCACCTACATTAAATTGTTTTGACAAGCCAGGACAAACAGCAAGGCTTCCCAGCACGTGACCCATGGCTCTGCTGTGCCAGGGGCCTGAACGGAGACAGGCAGCAAGTGAAACAATTGTTCGACTCAGAACGATTCAATAAGCTTTTCTTGACTGTTTCCATTTATCCATGTACTTCCCTTCGGATTTCTTTTGGTTGGGAAAAAGCTATCAGAGGTGTTTACATTATTCAGTGTAAAACAGGAATATTGGTCATTCATGATAAACCAGGTACATACAAGCTTCCTCCTTCACTACTGTACCTAATTTACAGAATCATAAACTACATACAGAACTGTCAATGACCCTCTTTCTATGTCTTACACAAATGCAAAAAATCCCAACCTAAAACCATAAAAACTCCCCACCCCCAAGACTAGCCATTGTACCAAGCCACAGAAAACAAAGCTCATCAGCAAGAAATGCCTTTATTCCTGTCGAGGGTTAGGGCTGAGCTAGTCAGTTATTTTCTTCAGTCAAGGCTTAATATCTATTCAGCATCCTTAACGAGGAAAGAAAATACATTTCTGGCACATAAATTACTCCTAAATTTCAACTGATTGCTCACATTGCCATTGAGTTCACTGAGTAATTTCTCTTACATTTTCTCTTCTAACTTTCCACAGTCCTTCCAAGTTTTATCCTATTAACACTGTGACAAGAAATCACACATCTGCTAAGCACATCACACCACCACAAGCAGTTGCAGAGTCTGGCTCAGATACCTGAAGCAGCAGGAGAGTTGCCTTAGCACAGCATTGTACTTTGCTCAGGCCACTTGAGTTCTTTCAGATCCAGCTCAACCAATCACTTCTACTGCCACCAAATGGTCCAAGCTAAATTCTAGAACAATTCAGCTGGCATTCAACAGGCACAGCTATGCAGTAGAGACACACTGCACTTCACTCTCAAATACATGCTACAGTATACCAATCAAGTGAATAATGAGAAAAATGCTTTCCATGGAAAGGAACTAGATCTGCTAACTCATGCTAGACATCCTTAAAGGTGATTTTCTGTTTCTTAATATCACGTGCAACTAACACAGCCAAAGTACCAGGGAACCTTTTGTGCACAACAGAATAAACCTGACTCTGAAGCCTTCCCATGGTCTCCATCTTCTACAAATAAGTAGACTCATACGTGATAGAGGTCAACTTTAAACTGGATTTTTTACAAATTTAAAAAAGCAAGCTCAGCGTGTGAGCTGCTACACAACTTACAGAGCTATTCCCTCCTCCACAATATTAGGAAGATAATCAATAGAGAAAGACTGGACCCTTTGCACACTACAGACAGGTTCTACTAGCTTTCTGGATATCCTACCACCAGGATCCACAAATTCCATGTAGCTCTATTAGCAGATTGTTGTGGGTTTTTTTTAAATTACACTAGAGCAGCACCATATAAGCTTTATCCAAAGAGGTGCACTAGAAAGCACTAGAAAAATTAGTAGCAATGAACTGTCTTCAAGTGGTGTGATTTGAAAACGTACAGCCATGACAGACTTCAAAGTGTTGATGAATTACAGACAGTCTGAATCACAACCAAGGTAAATTATCTATTCATGCTGAGGATCCAAGTAGCATTTTATCAAGCTTTCCAAAGATCTGAAAATTTCAGGGGAAGACACTGCTGCTCCCAGCCTATTATTCAGAGGAAAAAGTGGTATACAGAAGAGACAAATGTTCTTCTGTGTGCATTTCTGCAGCACATGAGAAAGGCTTTGGAAGCCTTTTAGGCAAGGTTAATGAGGGGTCATCAGAGGAGAAGCTAGCAAGACTGCACTCTGATATTCAGCACTGTTAATGGAAGTGAGGCTTTGTGGGCTGCAGTGTTCTCATCCTGAAAAAATCTAGCAGTTAAGAGGAAAAAGGAGCACAGTGACCATTGAGCTAGATTAACTAAATATCAACCAAGAATGAATCGAGCTTAAAAATCACCCAGCACTACACAGTTGGTACCTAAAGTCTCAGTGCATAAGAGCTGCATCTACTTTTCTGTGTCAACACAAACCAGTTCAGACTTACCAGCATTAAAGACTCCGTAGAGAGAAAAAGGGAAGGAAGGGAGGAAAGAGACTGTTCAAAATGCGTCCATGTACAGCAACAGGTTGAAAACTGACTGAGGATCTACACAGATCTTTCACCAGTATACCTTTCTACAAAACACTGAACATAAAAAACAATTAAATGAAAGTGAACAGCTGCTATTCCGAAGTTTGCATCCAGGCTAAACAACCTCAGTTTCCTCAGCCACTCCTCATTAAGACTTGATCTCTAGACCTTTCACCAGCTTCACTGTCCTTCTCTGGATGTGCTCTAGCTCCTCAAAACCTTTCTTGTAGTGAGTGTCCCAAAATCTTTCAGTCCCTTTCCTCTTCATCTTAGTTTGAAGATAGAAGACAGAGTTCCTGAGTATGAGTAGCAGAATGAAATGCACCAAGGTTAACACTTACTTATATAGTACAATTTCACATTGATTCTTGTGGACACTTGCCAAGCAGCAATTTTATATAAGCTACACAAGACAGTCTTCAAGAAGTATGCAAATAACATTAAGATAACACTAAAGCATAATGTATATTAACAAACACAATGGAAAGGAGGCTTAAAAGAGTTATCTATTGTATCTTTTAAAGTTCCTGATTAAGGGTAAATATTTTTTGTAAGCTTCCTCTTACATAAGGTGTTAAAAATGCTTTAAGTTTCAGGAAAGTACACAAGTAGTCAACCTAAGTGAAAGGTTAAGAGATATTCACATTAGTTATACAGTTTCCTTGTGAAAAATATCTACCTGTATATTCTCATCTGTATTTTTTCATTTCTGGCTTTTCAATGCATAATATTCATTAGAAGATGCAGTTTGTTTGTCAAAAAGAAACACACAGAAAATTGCTAATTGTCCTTTCTCTTACCATTGACATAGGTGATACAGCAAACATATGCAAGTTTATTGCTGCTGCTCAAAGTTTAGAATCAAGAAACAAATTACACATATCTTGACAGGGGTGATACTTGAATAAAGTGATGGTGGGAGGAAGAAGAGAAGGGAAACTCTCAATGATCAAACAGAAGCTTTCATCAGTCAGAATGTAGTGTGAAGGAGTCAGCTATACATATCCTAAAAGATTCAATACCTGAGTACACTTCAGAAAAGAAGAAATACAACTTCATCTTAACTAAATCCTATGTATATGACAGAAAGATAGTAGCATCACTCCCCGTTTTATCCTGCAGTAGTTTGCCAGTTTTGATGAAGCTAGGATTCATCACCACAGGGGCAGGGGGAGAACACCACCAATAATTATATTCCTCTGATGTGGTTCCTTCCCACCACTACATATGCAGTAGCACCTGGGCCAGCAGTAGTAATAGCAGCATTTAAAACACCTGGTGGCAGCAATGTCACAGACTTAACCTATGGTTGAAGGGATATCCTCAGTGAGTCTCCTGATTACAAAAAAGGGGTCAGAATTGAAGTTTGTGCTTGCTTGCACGAAGTTGTTGAATCGTTAAATACAAGTGACCTGAACTAGTCACAATTATATGGCCCTTCCAGGCCCTCAGGTAATAAAAAGAAAATTAGCTAAATTCTCAAGCTTCAATGACCTCATAACTCATAACATTCAGAGCAAGTCTACTGCTACTATTGTTATTGCTATACAGGAAGCAGGCAGTAAGAAATAACTAGAACACACAAAAACAAAGATGCTTTAAAAAAAATAAAAAAGGAAGTTAGGAACACTGCATCAGAGATGAGCTCACTAATGTGGTGAGACACGAAGCCATTCTGCCTTCCTCACATAAAACAAATGGCAGAAGTGGGATCAGAAGAGTAAGGAGCATGCAAACACGATGTGCATCATAAGCACAGCAGCAGAAAAATACTTTCTCTGCAGGATAACTCTAGATCACTTTTTCTCTTCATCTAAGGTCACAAGAAATCAAAGTACAATTTCCAATAACAAAGATTATATTTTGTTACAGTAGCACTGCGGGAATTTTTATTTTCAGCAATGCCAAGGACAACTACGCTGATACACTAGTGCCCTTCAGTATTATATGCGATATCAGTTGGAAGGCTGATGTCCAGTGCACAGAGACTGACTGATGCAAGCCTGCTGCTTGGAGACTGGGGAAGACAAGTTATAGCTCAGATCTCTCCTGAAAAGATAACAGAGAACCTGTACAATTCCAAAAGGGCTAGAATAGTCTGTGTGAGGCACCCAGCAGCAAAGCACCTTGCTTTTCCCAGGAAAATCAAAAATCACCACCTGTGAGTCTTTACTGGATTGCCAGCTTGTTTTCCAGAGCTTTGTCTATACATTATATACACATTAATACAGTCTATACTACTCCTCCCCACTTTCTCACATCAGCACATTCATAGGCAAAGCAAGTAGGCCAAACTAAAGTATTGAATCAAATTCCACTTCCACAGACAATGACTATGACTAGTCAGTACATACCCTAATCCCACAGTCTCCTTTGGGAGACTGACAGTCTTCAGAATACAGCCATGAAAACTAAAGCATCTTTGAAGTAAATTAAGAACTACACTCATATTTTAAACAAATTAATTATATATTTTCCTTTGCTCTCCCACACAACCAGCAAGAGAAAAATTTTAAACAGTAGACATGAAATCTATGGCTTAGACATGACCTCCTCTGGAATCTCTCAGGTCCTCAGGAATCTGGTCTAAGAATGGCAAGCAACTGTTTAAGCTTCAGTCGTTTCTATTCTAGGGTTGCTCTAGGCAGCACGTGCGTTTCCTTACACAGAAGTCTGGAAAAAAAAAACCTGCCAAAAGTTCTGTTTGATTTATTCATCCCATGAGGCTGAACATAAGGGTCAGTAATCAAAATGCTGGGCTATACAAAAATAATCAGTATTAGAATAGAGAGCTCATCTATTTTCACGTTAAAATTGCTATTTGATCCACGGAATATAAATGGATAAGTTTGCTATCTGACACCAGTTCACAATAAGGCTTATGTTTATTACATACAGCTTATTACAGAACTGAAGTGTTAGCTGAACTGAATTCTTGATGAGCTATTAACCAGCTGGACCATCTTGTCACTTGGCTCAGATGCCTCATTAAAAGTTTTGACGCTCGCGTCAATTCTCATTTTGCACTGAATTGATTGCTTTGTCACTGATGGGGAAGGTACATCCAACCATCTCTGTTTAATTTTACTATGAAAATCTAATTCTCTATTCAGGGGGGTGACAATACTGCATGAAAAAAGCCTCTTTCAAAATCCCTTCTGGTTACCTTACAGATTTATTAACTCATTGCATCAAAAGAACAATGGTAGCTCTTTTTGTTACACATATTTCTCTATGACCCTAAAAGTCCTTTTACGGTAGCTGCAAGTCTAGAACATTAGAGTAAACACTTAACCAATTCTGAGAAAGACAAATCAATTTGGATAGTCAAAAACACACTACAATTCTTCATCCTATACACTTCACATAGCTACTGACGAAGGGGAAGAGTGAGCTATATCCACTTTTCAGCATGCTAAAAAGTTGCATCAATATGTGGGTTGGAAACCATACAGAAGTGTCAAGGCGGCTCCAAAGATTTGCGAATAACTATCAAAGCAGAAGGTTCACAAGAACTAGTAATGTTCCTGTGCCTCTTACTAGTTCACTTGCAAAAATCCACCACTAAAACTGTATACTTAACTATTTCAGCAGCAGTTCCTGCAAGGTTGCCTGCCCCTTGTGCAATGAACTCACATCAAGCTACAGTACACCTTAGCTTCAAGTTTACATACAACATCAGTACATATATTGCATATGCAATCTGATTACACTAGCAGTTACTATTCCCAGCTTTGTTTCTTCTTCTGCAAGCACACACACAAAAAAGTACTTTATTTAATTTAACAAATTGTGGATTGCTATCAGTTATGACAGGATGACATACAAAGAGCAGGCCAACTATCAGCAGCCAACAGAAAATCCTTACAATAACCACTAGAGAAGCCCATGCCAGACATCTCTCATTCAGAAATACATCTCTCATTCAGTGATCCTTCAGGGATTCAGCATAAATCCCTCAAATAATTGCCAGGTGTTCTGCATGTTCTTTCAACATGGATGAAATCAAAAAGAGATCTCACATAGGGAAGGACTAAATAAAAAGTTCCAGAAATAGTTTTACAGAGTAACCAAAATTCACATTCTAGATTGGAATGCCTTGTATAAATCCTTGTATTAGTATTAACATTTCACAAGTACAAAAGTCCTAAAAAAACACTGGAAGAGTGCCTTTTTCTAAATTTATTTTTTTTAGCCTCACTGCACCAATGATGCAGTCTTCCTGTGATCTACCAGAATGCCCATCTTTATCTCAGGCTTCTCATAAAAGGAAGCAGTAATAATTTTTCCATGCTTACCTGACAGGAAACATAAGGTTGACTTATGAAATCAGGTTTCTGTATTACTTGCATGTTTATTGTAGGCTTTCACAATGATACTATGTATATTGGAGACATTTATGTTTATAATGCACCATATATATTTTCTTTGGCAAACACCACACAAGACGTAATCTAAAAGGCTACTCACAGAGTCAGAAATGTTTCAGACAATATCAAAGGTACCGCTAATATGTCAATTTTAAAATAGGAATATTATCTTTCACAGAGCAAGGAAACTGAGCATAGTTGAATCGGAAAGAAACCACTCAAATATTTAACAGTAAAAAAGTGGTAGAATGAACAATTAAGAATACTGTCATGATGAAGCATACTCTGCATCTAGTAGTATAATGTTTTTACAGTTCAATCCTGAATAATTTTAAAATTAATTAAAATATAAGAGTAAACACAATGTAATTGAAATGCAGATGAAGGGGCCAGTCAGCTCCTATTGTCTAAAGCAACACAGGATAGAATACTTAAAAACAGTGAGTATTTTGCTGTATAGTAGATCAAGGCAACAATATGCACACTTTGAACATGAAAGGACTATCTTTATAGAAGTTTTGGGGAAAAAAAAAAACAAAAACCCACAACACCTAAACAACCAACCTTTAAGTTTTGGACTGACCTCCAAGAAAAGGCTGTCACAACTGAAATTTAGTGTTGTAAGACAGTTGAGATGAAATATTAAAAACAGAGTAATCTCCAAAGTGATGTAAAACAGATAGCAGGGAAAAGTGCTAAAAGGAAGTTTAAAGATCAATATTTAGGATTTTTCTTCTCGGAAACTGGAGACTACATATGGTAGTACTGCCACTGACAAGGCTATTCTGTATTAAAACTAATCTTCTTTTCTGAAGAATACTACTCAGAATATCCTGGACTGTTGGAAGACCAATCACGACCCAGAAGACCTCAGATACCACAACCTATCTGTGAATCAGCTATTCAAAGTGTTACAGCTTATCTAAAAAGTCTGTTTCTCATTATACTGTGCTTTAGTCACACACTGACTGTCCTTGGTCTGGTGCCATGTTATTTCAATTGTTTGAACAGGAACTCCAAATGAATTTCTTGAAGACAAATCGTAATGCCTGAGAAGGTCACAGTCCAAGGGGCCTACCTTAAATGGGTCATCAAAACCTGTAAAAACAGGCTTCCTTGGTTTTAATTTACCTCCTACTTTGTCACACTAAAGAATTCTACCTGAAGTCTGAAATTAATTTTAGTCACAAGCTAAAGAGCATCATCCCAAACCAAGCTTAAAAAATTCAAATACTCTTTCCATACCATGAAATACCTGTTGTTCTATGTGTCATATACCAAAATTATTACATCACGTTTAACATTGAAAAAGCTTCCTTAGTACTACAGCGCTTCTGAACACTCTTACTCATCATTCAGCAACTCTGCATGCACAATAAGCAATGGAAGCTGGAATCCAAATCACAGTGGTTTCTCAAACAAAACATAGTTTGAACAAACATTCTGTACCGCATCCCTTGCTTCAGTGGCAATAACTACATCTCTATAAGGATAAGTGTAAGCAGATCTCAGACATTCTGTGCTTCTGTTTAAATCGAATACCTCACCCTTACCACACAACGCCAAGCAACATCCCAAGAAAACAATTTTAATTAAGCTAAAGACAGTAGCATAGATATGACAGTCAGACATGGCTTTAGTCTCAAATCCACTAGGTACTAGTTTAACAAGTACACAGGCTTACTTCTGCTGGACTAGGTCAGTAAAGGATTATGTTTCACCACTCTTGAGGCAACCAAAGCTACATGAGATCCCTTTTTCACAAGCAGAGACAGGACCTACATAGATCTCTGGACAGATATCTAATAGAGCAGCCCTATTCATTTTCAGAATAAGAGCCTTCTGTCCAACTACCAGGCAATAGGATGTGAGTAGAAGCAGAATGAAGTCCATAGCAGCAGCAGTCTGGAAGCACCTAAGAACCAGTCCTTTCTCCCATAATCTGTTGCCACTCCCACATTGTCTTCATTAACTCAGAAACACTCCAAGTGCCAAGATAAACTTTACAATCAAACTTTAATGATTGAATGCTTAGTATCTAAAGATATTGATGAGAACCTCACCAATTGCCTTCTGTAGAGTTTCAGGTAGCTTTGTAGCTTAAGACTCTACCACTACAATATTAAATATTTTTCCACAGCATGGCTATGATCCAGAAAGAGAACTTTCAATACTTTTAATGGACAGCTGTGTGAAATAGTTTCTTGGGAGTCCAATTCCAAGACCTCTTTTGCTACAGGATCAAAATGTGAAAATGTCATTAGATAGTTTCAAAACCTCAAAACATGAGAAAAAAATCTTATATTTTTTACATTTTTATATTTCTTGTTACTAGTACAGGGTTTTGTGCTTAGGACTTCCAGTTACTTAGTTTGGGCCACAAAACTAAATTATTACAAAAGAGGCAGAGAGGGAAGATACATCTTTTATCCCCTCCTCCTTTTCTAATTGTTCACCAAAAGCAAGGGCCAAGCATAAGCACCTGCTGCTGCAGTACCTCAAAATACTGGAGATAGGCATCAGCAGCCAGCAATAATATTACGGAGTAATAAGTTTTTAAACTCAAAATTTATGATTAACTGCAGTAGCATCAATACTTAACAGCCTGCAATTGTGAAAGAGGGAGAAGACCAACAGGCTGCTCAATATGCAGGAGGTGGACAGATGAATCACAGTCTCAGAGTTACAGTCCTATCTTCAAAGCTGTTAGCAAGCTGAAAAATTTATGAACAGGCTTCTTCAGAATGAGTTGCAACATATCTGTCCATCAGAAACAGACATTTCCCCCCTTGTGATTTCACTTTGCAAGTAATAAAATCCAGACTGCACTGCAAACAAAGAACTGCAGTTTTCCCCCTGCCTGCTCTTGCCCTGAGCACTTTGGCTACAAAGTCTGCTAGTTTTTTGACACTATTTTAATCTCTCCTATGCTTCCAAAACATGTTGCATGTCATAGAAACTTTCTTGCAATTTCCTATTTCAAAGTATGCTTTCTCAGAGAGACCTGGTCCATACTTAGTCACCTTCTTCTGCTGAAGGTTCACGTAACCAATCTGATTCTACATCTGCAGAGCAAATTAATGCTCAATACAAACAAAACTGAGAAAGCCCAAGCACTTTCAACATACTAAATTGCTGACTCAGTCCAAACGATTCTGTTTCAGAACTAGTCACACATACATGGCTGTAAGGTGGAAACTGAAATTTGTGCCACTATGGACTTTATCTCAACCGACTTCAGTACGCTTGCATCAAATAAGGACTTCACAAGAAATCTATTGGCAATGATCAGCCTTGTAGAAGGACGCTTTTCTTCAACATTCATGTTCTTTCCAAAGACAGAATGGGGAATGGGATGATATTGTAAGAACATGCTGAAACATTAAGACCACAGAAGACACTATAGCTACAAGAACTCAGAATCATATTTTTAAAAAATAGAGGGAACAATCTCCAGATAAAACAAGGGGTAACTGCCTTTTCATATTACAAGTTCTCGCCTTCTTTCCAAAGCACTTTCAAGTTTCCATTTCCCAGGAGGCGCAAACAACGTTAGACATAGCACAGAGGTGGCTCTGAGCTAATTAATAAGGAATTCCCATACAATGTGGTAGATACTAGACACCAAAACAATCCTAAAAGCAGTCAAGTACTCCTCTGATTATAGCTGTATGTAGAATGTTTAGATCTTTTGTACTTAATTTACATATAGTTCTTTGGACTTTTATTTCTCCGCTCCCTTTGCATAATCATGACTTCTATCATTTAAAAAAAAAAACAACCACCCAAAAACCAAAAAACTCAGACCATAAACACTTCTCCAACTCTGCAGTCTCTACAGCAACAGTGTTTGTTGCTGGCCCTATTTCATTTAAACCTTGAACATCAAGAGTGCAGTTCGATGTGGAAAATCCAAAAAGGTATTAAAAAAGCCAAACTGTAAACAAACTCTTGTATTTTAAAATACATTAGATAGAAAAAGATAATTGTAAATAAAATATAAATAAAATGTATTTCATTCTATCTATACCATTCTTCTCTCAAGGCTTGTGGGAAAGCAGATTTTGATATCACAGAATCATAGAATGGCCTAGGCTGGAAGGGACCTTAGAGATCATCTAGTCCAACCTCCCTGCCATGGGCAGGGACGCCTCTCAACTAGATCAGGCTATTCAAGGCTCCGTCCAACTTGGCCTTGAACACCTCCAGGGAGGGGGCAGCCACACCATCTCTGGATATGGACATTTGCTTTTAAAATAATAAAAAAAAAAAATATCACTTTGGAAGATCTAAATTTACTGTAACTAAAGCCATTTGAGCAGTATATTTTCATAGGTGTTTGCATCAGACTAACGACAGCATAATGGTACCAAAGCTAGTTCTTCACCACCTGAACACTGAAGTTAATAGCTGCAAAGCCTGCTGCTTCTGCAAAAATGGAGGCTGCTGTTCCACAAATGATTTTCTACTCAAAAACTGAAGTTTCTCTGAAGGAATAGGAATTGATGTCCTGATGAAGCAAACCATTTCTTAGGATATTGAAACTTTACAAAATTACACAGTTACAACAAAAAAGGGAATTGAACTATAATGCCTGGCTTTCTATCTTGCATTTCCCATCCTGATGGTTTGACTTGCACACGCTGTGGAAAAAAAAGTAATTATACGTTTGTAAAACAAAGCCAACATACCTTCTAAGTTGAACAAACTGCTTCATATGGTATCATGTGGATGTTAACTGGCAGGTTAGAATACAGATCAAGTCTACAGAGTTAATAAGGACAGTTTCCAAGTAAATTGGATCTAGAAAATGTCACTTATTTTAAATCTTCATTATCTGAAAACTAATTACTTGGAAATACTCCCTCAGCAAAAAGACAACCCACCTATCTCAACATTGCTTTTAGGTCTGTTTCACAACTCTGAAGTACAAAAGCTTAAGGTACCAATGGATACTACAATGCAAGCACTTTTCGCTGAAGCATCTGTACCATCTTGGTTGGTTGATTAAGCTGAAGACAGACATTTGGCTTGAAAACTTGCAGCCCAGGTGGTTAAGGTACACACCAGCTGGACAACGGAAAACAGGATCTCAGGACAAGAATCAAACTTAAGCGGAGCTACCTAACATATGTCCCATGTGTCCTAGTAAAGAATTTAGATGACCAGTATGTCAACACAGAACATTACCAAGATATTTTTTCCAAAGACAGCTTGCAAAATTACAGACTATTACAGATCCAAACACTAAAAAAGTTACATACTTACATAACAGAGTTGACCTCTCAATCTGTTTGATTGACTGTGCAGTCCAAAAAGTGAAGTAACTGAGTTCAGTAAGCAGGTTCCTAACACTGAATGAGTGAACTGTATTCCTATTTTCAAGAGGAGAAAACATCTGACTGGCAATCATGCTAAGCACACACAGAACCCATACTGCACTAATTCAAGAGTACGTGCAACTGATTTCTCAGTTCTCGGCTCTCAGACACAGACTCTTTTCATTTCACTACAATCTAGGTTAAAACCAGAAGATGTCATGGCATTAGACAAAATATTCCAAGAGTATACTTCCAGTGACTGACGAGGATAGACTTAATCTGGAAAGAGATATGTGTTGTCCCTTAGACTGAGGTTAGCAGTTCTACTGAAAGAATCCAGCCCATCCTGAACATGAAAGTTATATATGTGAGTTTTCATAGTTTCAGAAGAAGCAAAATAGGTACCAACTTATATATTATGCCCATTGATGAGTAGTAATGCAAAGAAATTCAGTTACATATAGCTTAATATTAATTTTAACCATCATTTTAGGCATTATCGGCAAGTCTTGTACTTAACATTCAAATACTAAATTGCTGAGATAGGATTTTCGCCATCAATGCACAGAGGGGCTGCAAAAGTATGCAAGATGCCTCTTCATGTCACTTCACCCAAAGAACTCAAAACAACTTCTCTTTTGTAACTTCATCTCACTGCTACTGTAATGCTTGGACTTTTAGTTAACTCAGCATGAGAGCATAATCTTCTAATGCTTTTAGGACAGAATTACTGAAAAGAGCCAACAGCTCCATTTTCAGATTCTTTTCTGAAAAATAAAATCAGAACACTATTAATGCTCTCTAAGTTCCATTTTCTAAAGCACAACATACATGAAGCTCAGTCCTTTGAAATACTGTTAGGTAACTTCAAATAACTTGAAAAAGTTTTTTCTGTCCAAAGTTTCACAGCTGCAATACCCAAATTACATCCACAACTAATCCAGTAGGGTAAGCTCACTTCTTAGGAGAAGATAAGAGGAAACAGCAAGATAAACTACTAGACAATACACATCATCTCCTCGACCCTCAGGATCAAAGAAAAAACTTGACATCCACAAGCTATAAAGCACAATAACCTAATACTGTCCTGTATTAATAACTATTGAAAGTAGCTCCAGTGCCACTCAGGTCTACTAGTAAGTCTTCTTCTGTCCTTAAGTTTCCTCAGCACCACTTCATTCAGGGAAAGTAGCATACTTATGGAATAACCAGTTGGTCACCAGTTAGCTTTTACAATATCATTAGTGCTTGTCAGACACTGAATTAGATGCCAAGACACAAGACAGATGAAAACAAGGCTCTTCATCTAATCAAACTTTTTTTTTCCATAGATGCTGTAGCAGAAATCATGTAGGAACACTGAAGAAAACAAAAAGCATGGCAAGTATTTCAATGTGGTGGTGGGGGGGGAACAAACATGCTATTATTTGGAGTCATAGTCCATCACCAGTCACAGTCCGATTAGATATTCCGGGGTAATGTGGGCATGTGGCTAGATACAAATTAGCCTCCACAATTCCACCATTCAGGAAGAACTGAGAACCAAACAAAGCAATAGCCACAGATGCTTAAAAAGAAGTGAAACCAAACTGATAAAAAGGCAAATAAATACAGTACAGTTTCCCCAGTAAGACAGCTGACCCCTCTTACCTCTGACGAATGTGCCCCAAGATGTGATAAAGTACACAGCATCACAGCCCTTGATCTCTGCTTTTCTGCTTGACAGAAGTCATTGTTCAAGGCTCAAGGTATTTTGTTTACCTATCACATCTAACAGACTGTCCAAACTCCACAAAAAAATAGCGCTAGGTTAACAGCTATACTTGCTGTTTCCAAGAGCACATGCTGATGACTCCCACACCTTCAAAACTGTAAACTTGACACTAAATTAGAAAATGGCCATTCATACCCGGTTCCAGATGAAAGACTTTCTAGCGTTCTAACACCAAAACAAGAGATCACATGCCAATATACAGCTGAAAAAACAACATTAATCAGGGTACAACCTATTCCAGACAACTTATTCTACAAAAAGTCAGAAAATGAGGAGCACTGAAGCCATCATGATTCTGAAGCAAGGAAGTTGCAGACTTTTTTCAACACATGTATTTATGAACACTATCAATGTATCAATCATAGAATGGCCTAGGTTGGAAGGGACCTTAGAGATCATTTAATCCAACCTCCCCGTCAGGGGCAGGCACACCACCTCCCAACTAGACCAGGCAACACAGGAGGACTGAGCAGGAATCGAATCCGTGACCTCAGTGTTGTCATTATTGTGAGCACCACCCTTAACCCACTATGCTAACCAGACCCCTATGAAACGCATGCTCTCAGATCTCATCATCTGGAGCAACCACATGGATTCAAACACAACAGAAGTTTTCACTGAAGGACATATGCAATTCAAAGGCTATAAAATCCTCTTTAAAGGACTCCAGAACAGCTTCAGCCTTCTTAACTCCTATTAGATTCCCCAAACCTCTAGAGCTGCAAACGACTTCTTTCATACTGTCTGCAAGGACTTTTTTCAGATGGGCACTGCATATGTGAATTCTACAAGCCAGAAGAAAACCATTTCAGAAACACAACTTACGTGGAAGCAAAAGTGAGATTTATGCAGTCAAAGCAACTTAATCAGACATTTTTTTTGAGTTTTCAGGTTTTTCGGTCGGGGTTCTTGGGGTTTGGGATTTTTGTTGGGTTTGGAGGGGGTTGAGGCCCACAGAGACTAGGAGTTAACAGTGTGGTCAACTGCACTTATTGTTCCACTGTCTAAAAGCTTTAGCCATAGGCGTAAAAAAATACCTTAAGTACCCCTTTGAACTAGAAAGGTTTTTCGAGCAACAAGTACAATTCCTCTCAAGGTTTGAGAAGCAAGTGGTTCAACTGAAACATGACCAATTTCCCTGTTTAGCTTTGGGGTATTTTTCAGTGCAAGTCTATAGTTATTGCAATTTTTTTTTTATTTCTAATTCAGTTTCAGTCCTATACACTGCAGTCTTCACAAGTCAAGAACTATAATCTCATTGTACATTAGTTTTCTGATGAGAAAACTATTTCAAGTTAATACCATGGTCATTCTCCTACTAAAGTGTTTTTTCAGTCATGTACTTAGCACTCAATTTTTTTTTATGGCACTTTGTTTCACATTATGCTCAGCAGCCCATGCAACACATTACATTTTGCTACCAAACAGCCAAAGGCCATTGGCAGACTTCCACACCTCTTCTCTCAATATTATTGGAATAAATCAAGGCTTATTTGCACATGGATGGCAGCAAAAACCCTTTGCAACCTGCAAAGTCAAGTTAACCCCCTTAATTATCAGTGTCAAGTAGATTTATTATGAATCTCATTACACTTGATTCATTGTTAGCCACGATCCCATCAGGTATCTCAGCTTTTTTGCTAGAAATCAATATTGAAACACAGACCGATGATTACCAACTGGCCAAAAGACTACTGAGTAGTAGTCTGGATAAGTGTTCTAATCTAATAAAACCACAAAAGGAGAAAATTACAAGGTTTCAGAACAATCCTTTCAGCTACTTTACGAACAGCATAGCAAAACTCAGCATGAGTGGCTGAAACATTATCATCACTATAAGGGACTCCTGTAATTAAAATTTCACCCGAAAAATGAATTTGCATTTCAGTGGTTCAACTTTATTCCTTCTTCTCTCAGTGAGTCTTAGATTGCTTCTAACAGTTTCACAGTACAGTTTTACTTCAAGTTAGAATAATGCTTATGGCCTCTAAACTAACAATTTGGTCACCAACTTGTGATCTCAGTGACTCCCAACACATCCACAGCTGTTGGACTGAGTATTTATATATGAAACAACTGACGTATTTCCATCTGGTCTTCATGACAAGAGGATGGCTATACAGAATGGCAAATCACTAGTGCTTCCAAACAAAACTCTGGGAAGAGGAAAGGGAAACTGCTGAATTGGACTGCCCTTGACCCATGACAAACAGACAACTCAGCTGTCACTTATGTTTTGGTCATTTGAGAAGCAGCAGAAAGTGTATCTGAAAGGAGACACCCTATTCAGCTGAAGCCCAATCTAGTCCATGGATTTTTTCCCTTCCTGGAAAGAGAGTGGATTTAAGAAGGGGGAAGGGAGAAGGCAAAAAAAAAAAAGGAGTACAAGGCAAATTCCCAAGAGAACTGTAAGCACATTTCCATGGATAAGATTGATTTACCAGATGGAGAAACCTAAGTTTGGAAGAAGGCAGCTCCAGGACTCAAAATTCAGGTGCAGGTTTTAATCATGCTCATTATTATTTCACATAGTGTAGCTGAACACAGACACAAAATCTGCTTCATTCTGGAGTGCAATGGGGAAAGAAGAAAAAAACAAAACCACACACAACTCTTACACAGGGTCCACAGGAAGACTCAGGAAGCTCAAAGTTAGAAAATAAACGTAACAAAATGACATTGGCAATGACTGATACAGTGCTTTGTTGTGGGGGGGAGGAATGAGAATACTTCCTGAACAGGTAAGAAACAAGAACAATTACCATTGCCACACAGGAACAAGAAAAACAAAAGATACCATTTCCCTGCATATTATTGCCAAAGAAGATAAGGACAGAAGTCAAAGGGAAAGTGGAAAATAGTTTTCTACATAACCAACCAACTCATTCTTTCCATTCTAAATTCCAACACCAACTTCCTCAGATTTCATACTCCTCTTACTTGAAACATGACTTTGCTCACACCCTGCTGCTTTTTAACTGCACTTATCCACATTAACTTCATTAACATGCCTATCAGTTGTGTTATTACCTGGTATTTATTAGTGATTTTAGATAAAGTAGTTGTGCTCCTTCAAATTTTACATGTTTACCCAAACCATGTGGTTTCTTGCAAAAAGTTATCAAGACCAGAAATTGAGCAACATGTAGTCTTGGATACGATACAACAGTAAAATCACACGACACAAGCATACTTTAGAAATTCAGTATTATCTTGTAAATTGCCACATTAGAAGCCACAACTGTTTTCTGACAGAGGTCAAACCACTGAAGAACTGTAGTGAAGCAAACCTTCAGTTAACCAACTCAGAATACCAACCAGCAATTTGCAATAATAGTAAATAACAGAGGCTAGCATAAAAAGAATTTTGGAAACTATTCTGCTGATGTTGAAACTGCAGCTAGCTGCTTTAACACAGCTGATCCCAGCTTACTTCCTCTGGTTAGTCTGACCTAATCTAAAGCTACTTAAGCTTTCTTCACAAAACTGAACCAATTCTCTACTTCACCATTTGAGATAATCAGTGTTTGCACTATTGTTAGTTTTTGTAAGTAAAAAGCGGGCTACCACAATTCTTATAGATTCTTCTGAAGTAGTTTACCAGCAACCTCCAGTTCAAAACCCTATCACTTACATGGTTTAGAATCTAAGGATGTTTTCTCTCAGATGCCAAGGAATAATGGGATTTTACAGGGTGAGTTTATTAAGCAGAAACCACTTATAGCATAGGTACATTAGGAGTTTTCCCCAACATCTCTACACATGGGGCAGTGACGCTCTGCAAAATTTCTCACTCCTGTTCAGCTCAACACTTCATAGAATATTCATCTTAGAAATACACATCTTAGAAAAAAAGATCCAGAAAACCTTCTCTAACAGCTAGTCATCTACCACTAACTAAGCCACAGATGCTGCTTTGGTGCAGATGTCTCTCCAGATCCAAAAAAACCTCTTTCAAACACCTAAATTACAGCCATAAAATTTTACCTTAGAGATGAAACACGCAGGTTCACAATCTATTACAAAATACTGAAAAAACCCACAACAAATAGCAACAAAATGTTCATCGTTACCGGCTGCTGACCTTATACAGCTCAAAGTCTGAATACATGCATAAAATTACTTTACATGTTCATGTAAGTTGTTGTTCCTGAGGGTAAATACTGAACCTCTCAGATATGTTCAGGCTTGTATAACAACATCAGCAAAAGAAATCATACCATAACCTGAATTGGCTCACAGTTGCCATCAAGAGGCAAAGAAATTCAAATCCAAGCACCTTATGTAATTCCTTTTTCCCCCAGGTACAGATAACCTGAAACGCATTCTGCTTTTCAGCCACTTGTCTGCAGAAAAAGCTAAACTGCATGTAAAGGAAGTACAAAAAACCACAGAAAAACATTCTAAAACTAAACTTAAAGTCTTATTTCTGTATCAGATATTTCTGCAGTTTCTCCATTTTCAGCACGCTGTTCCTGACAAATCTAGCAACTCACTAAGCCCTAAACCATAATAAATGCAAATAAAATCCTGCCCTCGAGGCCATTCTACATACTGTCTGTCAATCTCTACTTGTCTACATCGAGAGAAGGTATTAAAAAGAATAAAATAAAATTTCAACCCTTTTCAGAGAGTATTTCTTACTGTAGGATACTTGTTTGAATGGACTGCTTCTCAAGAACTCTCCCAAGTCAAGTTTAGCCTTTTCTTTAAGGAAGTCTCAAGGGCTCTGAGTCCACATCAATTACGGGGAAACAGAGCACATTAAGTTAATACCGTGCATTTTTATATAGATGCACAACTTTCTCACAAATGAAAGCATACCATAAGCAGCTGAATCGAGACAAAACAGAAATAGTCTTATGCTGGAAAATATCTGTAAGAATAAAAGCCTCCCTTAAAAGCAGCAGATTTGAAAACAGACATGGTAACATTTTGCAACACTTAAGCAAAACCTGCAAACAGTTCAGAAACTGCCATTAACAGATGCATATTACATAAGTGTACACAGATTTGCAGATCCTTAAGATAATCAGCCTGGATTGCTGAAGCTTTTAATAGCAATATTTGTGTGTTATTGTTCGTATGTCATTAGTCTTTGCCAGGATAGAAGTGGTCAAAATACATTCAGATTGGGGTCATACTTGCCAGCACCAGTCAGCAAAGCAGAAGTAAGTCACAGGGTTACTCCAAGAGGAAAATGTCCAAGGAAAACTGGGTAACATCATCAACTGGATAGTCTTAAACTAGCTTGAGACTGGCCAAGACCAGAAAAAATGCACATAATTGTTGGTATGAGCTTTGTACTACCTTCCATTTAGCTCAGCATTTCCACATAGTTGTTTCAGATTCACCCCAATTACATACAAAGAGATCAGCATTCCTATTCTTTTTAAATTCTTCTAAATGGTGGTATTAAACTCTCAATCACTTAAATGAGTTTTTCCATTTGTAGCTTTTTGTTTTCTATTGCTATCAGAACCCACCATCTTCAAGTACTGATGGAATGAAATTACGAATGGCTGAAGCCATGCAGATGAAAAAGAGGATCCAAAACAGCTAAACAGAAACAACAAAGCTTCTCCCTCATATAAGGGGTCTAATAAAGCTTATTTTCCACACCATCTGCTATCCTAAAGCAGAAAAAGAGCAGTCTAGTGGATAGCTATTGGAAGTTTCTAACACTGCTTATTAATAGAGGCAATAGGATCAGAACTTTTCTGGACCATAGCTTGAAAACATAGCATCCACATCACAAGTTGACAGACTTGCCAAAGTCTCCTCTTTGTGTTAAGCTTACTTGTAACACGCTACAATGACTTCTGCTAACCACTTGCAAATTTAGAAGACATAAAAAGCACCATAATGATTCCCATGTTACAACCATTAGGTAGACTAAGACAAGCTTGAAAAGGTGACTCAGAGACTGAAACGGGAAAATATTCAACTTTCATTTCAACTCAGACATGATTTGGAAGAACCAATTAGTGATATCAAGAAAAAAAAAAAAAAGGTTGCTAATCTTTACAGGAAATGAGAGTTTCTGAAGAGATGCATGACAGGAAGCATCAAGGCTGCCAGTGCTTAGCACAAATTTTGTCCATTGCAGTATGGAGAACCTGGGTGACAGTCAGATCTGTGCTGTTTAACAAGCTGCTAGTATGAAACAAAAAACAGCAGCAAAATAAGAAAATGAACATGTAGCCCAGGGGGATGTTGCTAACCAAAAGGTACTGAATCTAAACAGCATCATGCACTGCATTCATGGAGACTACCAGAGATCTATTACTGCTTGTTTTATTTATTACTCTGCTAGACAGCTCTCAAAGGACTCTATACAGGATGTCTCCAGGGAGCTTCACCCGGTGGGGTTTTGGGTTTTTTTCCCTCTTTCAAATAAAGACTATAGCCCTGATGCTTTTCCTTAGCTCTCAGAAGTTTAGTTATGACACTAAATGTTTTTATTTTAAACCACAACAGCCCAAAACAAATCTCATTTAAGAGATTTAATTCTGCAGCTTTCAAATCAACCCAAAACAACAAATAAGAACACATTTATTTCCATAAGAAATGCTGCATTTTCAGAATGTACTTATCCAATTATATTTATTGCCTCACAACCAGTCAGTAACAAATTGAACCACAGCCATCTTCAAAAGTGATGTCCCTTTGAGGTAAGATTATTTTCCTAAGTAGAGGTCTCCTAACAGCTGCAGTTCCAGAATGCACTTTAAAGTTCCCTTCTCTCTTTCAGGGTCACCTTTGTAAAGTCTGAGGGAGACTGACCACTGTTTATACTTCTGCAGGTAATTAGTCTGGCTTCTTTCCCACATCATTTATCAAGTTGTCAATTGTATCAATTACAGCACAAAAACTCAGGAATATGGCTAGATTCTGGTCTTTAGCCAAAGGAGAAATTTTCACATCGCAGATTTGAAACCAGTAAGCACTAGTGACTAGTTCTACCCTACAACATGGAAACACAACAGAAAATTTAGGCTTCAGTGCACAAAACTTCAAGCTCACTACATGTGCACATTTGAAGACACTTGGAAATCCAGGGTAACCTGAAATTGCTATAAACCGATTATACGCTAATGGTTTTACAATCTTTTGCTTTCAGTATTTTGGAATCTGCCAAACTAAGAACAAAAAAAGAACTAATAAGGACCAAATGACATCACAAATGTAGATTAAGAAAGGTATGTGATAACTGCTGTGAACAACTACGCATTTGACCCAAAAATAGTCATCAACAGGAGCCATGCTGCTGCTGCAGTGGCTGTAGACACATAGTTATGCTCACACACTAGTAGAGGATTTTATAAACACAGATGTGAAGTACAAGGTAGATATGGGAGTCCTCATGCTACATTAGACTTGAGCATGATCTTTCAGTAAGAGTTTTATAAAAATATTTTTAAATGTTTAGAATTAAACCACAGTTAGAGCTTTAAAGAATGTATATTTGTTTCAAGGATCTGACTATTCCTCCAAAACTAGCAGAATGTCATCAGCAGCACTTGACAGACAGATGAATTGCAGGTCCTCGGCACAAAGGTTTTGATCTGGTTTTCCATTTTGCTTTAATGTAGCTATACAATCGTGCATCAGAGCTAGCATCTTTGCAGTCAGGCCTCCTAGTGAGCAATACGCTACCAGCTTTTTTTTTTTAAAAAAAAAAAAAGTCTACAGGATGCCACAGTTATGTGATACAAGACCTTTTTTGGTTCTCAGAATGGAACGTGCAGCTTCTGCAGTGTTCCCAGCTCAGTCCAGAAAGGGAAGAGACTTTTAATAATTGTATTTTGACTTCAGAAAGCTGATATTTATTATTGTGAGCCTGTAGTGGAGTCTATACCCCAGAGTATAGAAACTACATCCCGCTGTTGTCTGCTGATCTAAAAATCACTATTAAATGTAGCTTTAAGTCTACAAGATAGTTACAGTTAAATCTGAAGTGTCCCTAGAAGATATACATGGTATCCACACAACTTCCTATATTGTGAATTTTAAGTTAACTTTTATATATCCTTACACTCAAAAAATCCAATATATGGAAATACTATTTAGCATCTCGCTACTTCCTGTAATAAAATGATGACCAGCTGTATTACCATTTTTACCAGAGTGTACTACAAAATCTCATGGTTCACCTTCAGTACAGTACTATGTTCTCAACTGTTTTTCTCATTGCTAGAGCTCATGTAGAAAAAAATCCATTTGTAAGGTGGAATATTTGTACACCATGCTTGGTCCACAGCTAACAGCCTGCAACAGAATTGCACACATGTAACCTACTCAGACAATTCATTCACATTACTCAGGCGATTTATAACTAAAGATAATCAAATTCACATTGTTTCCCTTCAAAGTAGTAACAGTACAACGTAAATCTTTCTGCATCACTTTCATCTCTCAAACTCATTTCTTAACCCAGAAGCTCTGTCTCCCTCAGAGACAGCCTGCAGCCTCCTTTTTCCCTTCAGTAGCTTACATGTTAAACACAATAACCTGACTAACACTGCACCGAAGCCAGAGGAGGAATAGCAAAGTGATCTACCAGCAAGACACATTCATGAACTGTAACTGCTGACTGACCAACCTACCCGTTCTGTCAAAGAAATGCAAGGACAGGAGTGATACAGCAGACAAATGGTGCTGTTCTCCAATGCACACAGTTTACCAGGAACATGTTTTCAACTAATATAAACATCTCCCTAAGAAAAGTTTCTAAATCATGCTTGCTTTAAGAGAACACACTGCCCAAATGAAAGATGATAAGCCTTCAAATGCCTGGCAACTGTGCAGTTCAAAAAAGAGCCCAAACTTACCTCTGTATCATTAAGCATATTTTCATATTAAAAAAAAAAAAAATCACTGATTTAAATGACAAGAACCCAGAGCAATAATTCTAGATACAAGATTTTGCAGTCCAGTAAGTGACTGCACCACCCTGTATTGTTCTGTAAACCAAAAACTAAATTACAGCCGTGATTAGAACCAAACTGAAGCAGTGACTCAGAGGATGACACATTATCCCCAACATTTGGCTTTTACAGACAACTATGTGACTCTTGCTACCTTTAGCATAAGAGTATTGCTTTGCATAGATAAACTTAATGCAACAGGAAAAGGTATTATATTTTAGCCACAATGTTACCTGCACTGTACAGAGGTGGCAAAAGACTTACTGCTCAGAAATGCAATTTAAAAAGACTAACTGGTAACACAATTGTACAGGAAGAGTTACTTAAAATTACAACACAAAACAGCAGCAATAACCACTTTTGCCAACCTCTACCTACTTAAAGACCATTTAAACCTGTAACCCTAACTATTACCTCACTCAACTTTTGAGATGTGCTAATGACAACAGTAGGAGGCACACTTGACTCAGAATAACTAGACTTAAGATGAATATATACAATGGGAATAAAAGTATTTGGAGGCTAACACTACACTAACAATCTCCTTGCAGAAACTGAAGCGGAGCATTGGCCCTAAGCAGTTGCTGTTGAGCTCTTCACAGCAAGGCAGGTATTTCACACTTAAACACCTGCATCCAATATTTAAACTAGTTTCAGCTGCAATTTGCTTCATACAGACAGGCCACAAAGTAAACCAGGATAGTCACAGAATCACAGAATGTTCGGGGTTG